>NW_027514507.1:600000-847500 GCF_048772815.1 Callospermophilus lateralis | reverse complement strand
TCTAAAATGTGAGGTCCATGAGTGTTTGGAATCTCAACTATGGCTGCAAAGTCTTTAAGAATAAAATATTGGGATATCGTGGCTTAGATTTCCCAAGCTCTGTGGAAAGCCATCCTGGGAATAGATCTCATTTTCCAAGGGCGATTCTCATGCATGGCCTCCTAAAATTGCAACACTATTTATTGCAATACTTCTCTGAGGTCAGTTCTAAAACTCAGTCTCTAAGGGGAATCATACCAGAGTTCAAGCCCAGGTGGACAAAGTCATCTCTTCCAACCACCACACAAATGACCACAGTTAAAACCAAAACACTCCCATATGGCCCTCATCTTCTTTTATATAGACACTCATCATAACCACTGGCTGGAGGTTTCCATGAGGTGCGCAGACCAAGACAGTGTCCAAAATATGTTCCCTTTCCTCTCATTTGCCTAAAGTCAGGGTGGCCTGGACACTTGCTGTGAACCTGGAGTAATCAAATACTCCTGTCATTAATTCAGGTCCACTTCTCCAATTTGAGGCCAACTGACCGTGGGGTTTAGAATCTTTATTTGAATTGGAGTCATGGAAAACCCAAGCACCTATAGCCTAGCCTCTGTAAGTTGGAAAAATTCATTTCACTCAAAGAATCCCTATTCTCACTTGATGGAGGTCAGGAACCTTACAGAGGAAGGCGACAGACTTCATCCCAAAGACTGCTCTTTTGGCCATTTTGGTTTGGGATGCACACATGGGAAATTTCTTTAAATCCATCAGGTGTTGAGAATCTAAGCCACAGCCTCACTCAGGGCCAAGGGGCTGATTCAGACAATCCCTTTCCAAAGCAATTAAGCAAAGAGCCACAGGTATACCCATTCATTTCCATTTGAAAACTGTTTTCTTCAGGCTTCACAAAGGGATGGCCTGAGTCAAAGACCTTCTTGACATTTAGTGCAACAGAACAATAGGTAAGCAAAAGGCCCAAAGCAGGGTTTCTCCACTGAGACTTTCCTGGTCACACTGATATCTGAGTTTTCTGAGATGCTCGCCATTCACTTCAGCTATCCAGTTCATGGCCATGTTACAGAGTTTGGAGGGGGTACATATCTTGGACACAAAACCATGGGCTTATTCTGGAGAGTGGCCAGAATTCAGGAAGAAAACAGGAACTTAGAAAGATAGTAGGTGTTGCCCATCCATAAGGCAAGCTACAGTCCATTCATCAATTTGGCTGGATAAATGCTGTGAAGCTTTCTACTAGATAGGACACATCCATTGATGCATTTTTTTTAATGTCTACAACCCCGGACACAATGTGATACACAGACATAGAAACACTCGCCTTGTCAAACGACTTACTAGAAACAGTCCACTCCAAACTAAACAAACCTACTTTTCTACCTATTCTAAGAACATGACACAAGACCACAAACTCATAACCACAAAAAAAAAGGCACCTCCTTCGCCCAGGTAGGTCTGTGACTATCCGGAGTGTCCTCTGACTTGTGGGCCAATAATGTTCCCCCGAAATGGCCTGTCCTGTCTTAGATCTGGTCTCCTTGGCCAACTCCGTGAAGTTGTCAGGAGCCAGCGGTGAGCCTCTACTTGCTTTCTCAGGAAAAGCTCTGCTTCAGAGCTTTCTTGCATTTGGCCTTCCTCACATCTGTAGGTACCAAGAAAGACTGACTCTGTCTTTGTAAATCCAAACAAGTGAGACCACTGGGGCTGGGACTGGGACTGGCTATGGGTGCCTGGCATCCTGGATCCCAAGTTCAGAGAGTTCCATCACCACTGAAGTGCGATGGAACTGTTTTTAGTTCCTCCTTCAGGAACTGAATGAGGTCACTCTCTTGGGAACCACTTTGTCCAAACGTTGCTTCCAAGGTTCCCATGAGATGGAGGCTGGCCCTAATTCCTGTGACACTTTAACAAGTTTGAATTGTATATCAACCATAATCTCCCAGGAACAGATCTACACACAGGCCTGGGTTGGCTCATGTTCTCTGCTTGAAGAATAGAAGCTGATTCAGACACAACCCTTTATCCTGACCAAGCCGTTTGCCATGGAAGATGCCTTTTGCTCTCTCAGGTCCTTCATAGCTGCCTACATATTCTCCAGGGATCATTTCGCCATGGACATTTGAGGTTATCACCAGGTGGAAGATCCATTACATTCCAGTATTATAAGACCAACTCTTTCCCTGCTTTTCTGTAAAGTAAGATTGAGGGAATACTGTATGGTTAGGGTTAATAACAGGTTTGATTTGGGTTAGGAATCATTTTGCTGGGTGAATAATGGTATTGGGAACCTGCGATATTTATAACAATATAGAGGTGAAATGTATGCATGAAAACAGAAATCTAAGTATGATTTGAAGCCCAGAAGGGCATTGGGCCCTTGCTTGGGATACTTAGCATTGAATTAACTTCTGAACAGATGTCTCAGATAAATCGATATACAATGGCATATGACCTTGTACCTTGGATGATTGAATGTAGAAAAGAACATCCAGTCAAAAAGGGATAGTCAGTAGGATTAGAAAGATAGTAGTTAGGATTAGGAAGGAGAGTGCATGTAGAATTTGCAACAAAAGTTCTTTAGCAATAGGTTTTCGGTTAGAGAATGAATTTAAATGTCAGCACATGTGAAGAGTCAGTCACAATGATGAAATTGGGAAAATATGTAGGAAAGCAGATATAAATAGAGACATTAGGTAATCAGGCAAAGTATATAGTGAGTGATAGGATTAGACATTTTCAACAGGGTTGAGGTTGAATATATTATCTTAGGAAGAAACAAATATGTAGTCACCAATAGGATTTACATTTGAGAGCATTAGGCAACCTGGACATGATATTTTTAGTAATCCATGTTCACTTTCCATTTAGGCTTTGGTACAATCATAAATGTGAACTTTGAATTCTGTGCCCAGAATATTTCTGTGATTAAATATATATATATATGTAGATCATTTGACATGAGTATTTCTCCACCATTTTTAGGAGCAATATTGACTGACTACTACTGACTGATAGGTATAGATTCTTTATGTGATTTGGCGTCATGAGAAAACCCAAGCACCTCTTCATGGCTTGAAGAACTCATTTGACCCAAAGAGCCACAAGTGATGCTCATTCATTTCCGTTTGAAAACAGCTTTCTTCAGGCTTCACAAAGGGGTGACCTGAGGCAAAGAACTTCCTGATATTCTGGGCAACAGAACAATAGGTAAGCAAATGGCCCAAAGCATGGTTTCTCCACTGAGACTTTCCTGATCTCACTCTCCCAGCTCACGTGTAAAGTTAGATTGAGGGAAAAGTCTATGGTTAGGGTTAATAACATATTCGATTTTGGTTAGGAATCATTCTGAAGGATGAATAATGGTATTGGGAGACTGGGATATTTACAAGAATATATAGGTGAAATACAAGTATGAAAACAGAAATCTAGGTACAATTTGAAGCCCAGAAGGGCATTGGGCCCTTGAGTGGGTTACTTAGCTTTGAGTTATGTCCTGCCCAGATGTCTCAGATAAATTGATATTCAATGGCATAGGACCTTGTACCTTGGATGATTGAATGTTGAAGAGAACATCCAATTAAAAAAAGAAAGTCCGTAGGATTAGGAAGATAGTTGCTAGGTTTAGAAACAAGAGTGAGTATAGGATTTGGACAAAAAGTTCTCTAGCAATAGGTTTTCAAGTAGAGAGTGAATGTAAATATCAGCACATGTGAAGAGTCAGTCACAATGAGAACTGGGGAAAATATGTAGGAAAGCAGATGTCAATAGAGACTTTAAGAAATCAGGCAAAGTTTAAAGTGAGGGATAGGATGAGATATTTTCAACAGGCTTGAGATTGAATATATAATCTTAGGAAGAAACAAATATATAGTCAACAATAGGATTTACATTGGAGAGCATTAGGCAACCTGGACATGGATGTTTTTAGTAATGCATGCTCACTTTCCTTTTAGGCTTTGGTACAATCATAAGAGTGACCTTTGTTTTCTGTGTCCAGAATGTTACTGTGATAAAATGTATATGTAGATTAGGTGACATGAGTATTTCTTCCACCATTAGTGGGAGCAATATTTTGAAGACGTATAAATTCGTATTGGGGGAACAAAGAGGTGTACCATGTGTCTATGATTATAGAAATAATGCATGAATAGACCATACTGTGAACAAATAATGTAACTGGTTCCAACTTTAAATAATTGATTTAATTAATATCTGAAAATGTAAAGGAAATCTTAAATTGATATACATACATTCATTATAACCAGTCATAAATCTAACGGTAATATTAGGGTTATGGTTTATCAAGAAGAATGTGTGAGTTTTGCTTCAAAAGTGATTATGGAAATCAAAAATAATGTGTTTGAAAAGAAGTCTCATGAAAAGACCAGTCAAAAAATCTGGAGGAATATATGTGTTCTGAAGCAGGAAGTGATTGAAATTGAAACAAATGCCTATAAATTTGTGAACTTGTGGATGAAATATATATCCTATGATGTGCATAAACTGAGAAAATAGTAATGTACCACTGTTGAATAAAAATGAACCGGAAAATACACATCATGTCCCATAGGAAACTACTTGCATTGATATTAAACTGGGTATTACTGTAGAAATATTAGGATTTGTATGCACCATCCACTGAAGTTATCTTTCAGTACTAGGTAACAAATATGTATTTCAGGTTGATGAATATTTCTGAGAATTATCTTGTGAAAAGTTGATCATAAATCCACATACATGAATATGAATGATTTTAAGGAGTGTATAATAAGACTCATATATTTTATATTTTGAAAAATTTATAGAGTGTGTATTCCAATCAAAATTCATCATGAAATATATATGTCATCCACAGATGCAAAAATATTTATTTCACTGAAAATGGATTTATGTATAATGTTATTCTACTAGGAAGCTCACCCATATTTTGAATTTTCAGTTCCAACAATGTTTAGGAGGAGTGATCTCTTCTCATAATTTGTATCTGCCAAGTCAGCCACCTCACAAAAATGTACATGTGATAACAGATAGGATACTATATGTGCATATAAAAATACATGTGCTGAATAGGCTACAGAGAAATGAGACAGGAATTTGTTGAGAGCCACAGCTGAAGGGGCCCCAGCAAACTTCCAGCTGCCAGCAAATTTCCAGGTGCCGGCTGATTATTGGCTCACAGCGACCTCAGCATCATCTAGCTGATTGGCTCCTCTGTGGTGATGCTCATTGGGCTGTTTCCCTGCCCTTTCAGACCATGGAGCTGCTCCTTGGGGAACTTTTTTGGCTCCACCCAGCCAATCGGCCTCAAGAGCAGTAGGATTGTGGCAGGTGGAGAGGCTTGTGTGTGTGAGAGAGACTTTACAAGGAAGCCAGTAGTGGCAGTTGGGCTCTGAGGGTTTTTCCTGAGGAGTTGTTTTGTTTGCCGTGTGTGGTTCTAAAAATAAAGTTAGTTTTTTTTTTTTTTTGACAAGTGGCTCCTGAATCATGCCCAGCCAGACTGCAGCATTTTGTGGCTCACATGGGGAACGACTGAGGGTAAGTGATAAGGTAAACTGCTTGCCCCTGTGGGCAAGGTGAAAGGATGGGTAGCCATTTTTAGATGACTCCTTTGTTTTGCTTCACTTTTGTTTTAAGTTGCCTGTTCCTGGAGATGAGTGGGATGGAAGAAAAACCACTCACATCTGAGAAAAAACTATTTACATCTGAGGAACAGATAGGTATAAAGGACGGATGCACATGTCAGGAGGATAGAAAGGCTATAATGACTTTTTGTTGTTCCCTTTTTAATTCATTCTGTCTCAGTTTTGTTTGGCGTCATCTTGTTGGGTTGTATTATAATAGAAATACGGGATCAGAAATTAGTAAAGAAACAAACTGAAAGAGTGTTAAATAAATTGTTAGAGAAAGGAGGCATCTCAGAAATATCAAGGACAGTCAGGGCATTTGTTGATACAATACAAAAATGTAGCCCATGGCTTTTGAAGGAGGAGTCATTAAATATATCACAATGGAACCATCATGGTGAAGATTTAAAAGGATTAGAAAAGAGCAGCCGAGGGACTATGCCAGTTGGCACATTGCCATTGTGGACGTTCATATCTGGTTTGCTTAGTCCAAAGCCTTCAGTTCAGACAAAGATAGAGGAACCAAGTTTAGAGCATAAAAAGCAATCAGGGGCAAAGTTAAAAAAGGAGACTGCTACTAACACCTTTCTGTCACCAGAGGATGTAAATGTCCAACTAACAAGGCCACCTCCATGTGCTGGGAGGCCCCCAACCCCAACAGTTGATAGTTCGGATCCTGAGACAGGATCTCAAGTATTAACATGCCCTGTATTTGAGGTAGGAGGGCAGCGAATTCACCATGCTTTAAATTTCAAAATAGTGAAGCAGCTAAAAGAGGCTGTAACAACATATGGTCCTCAAGCACACTTCATTGTAAGCTTGGTCGAATCCATTAACACCTTGAACATGACGCCAGCAGATTGGGCTAATATGTGTAAAGCTGTGCTAAATGGAGGTCAATACCTATTATGGAAGGTTGCCAGTGAGGAATTTTGCAAAGAGATGTCTAGGCAAAATGCAGCAGCTGGTTATCCTCAGAGAAATCTAGATTTGTTGTTAGAAAAGAGACCTTATGAGGATCAGCAACAACAAATTCCATATGATCCTGGCATATACGCACAAATTGCTGTAGAGGCAGTTAGGGCATGGAAGACTTTACAAGGACATGGAGGTTTACAAGGTCAATTATCTAAGGTAATACAAGGAGCTAATGAATCTTACGCTGGATTTGTAGATAGGCTTATTGAAACAGCTACAGAGTTTTTGGAAATACAGAACAAGCAATGCCATTATTAAAACAACTGGCTTATGACCAAGCGAATCATTGCTACAGAGGTATCATTAGACCATGGAAACATGAAGATTTAAACACATTTATTAAATTTGGTAGAGACATTAATGAACAAGAGCAAGTCGTGGCAGCTGCAATAAAACAGGCTTTAGATGCCAGAGACATTAATGAAAAAGGGCAAATTGTGGCAGCTTTAGTAAAACAGGCTTTAGAAGACAGGCCAAGAACATGCTACAATTGTGAACAAACAGGACTTTTTAAAAGGAATTGCCCCATAGGAGGAGGGTTTAACAAAACTAGGTATCAAAGGACTAGAATACCGGGTATTTGGCCACAATGACGTAGAGGGAGACATTGGGCTAATGAATACCATTCTCAAACCACCATAGAGGGTACTTCATTATCAAAAAACAAACAAGCACCAGGTGTTTATCCACGATATCATGAAGAAAGGCATCCGGCTCCATTGCCAAAAAATGGACAGGGGGGCCCAATGCTCTGGGGCCTGAAACCGCAAATATATGGAGTACTGGAGGAAACCAGCAACCCCATCAGTGTAGTGCCCACGACACATTGTTCATCAGATCCCTCATCAGACAAACCAGAGGGAGCGCAGGGTTGGACATCTGTGCCTCCGCCAGATCAATACTAACTCCAGAGATGGGAGTTCAAATCATTCCCACAGGGGTGAAACGACCTCTTCCCAAAAGAACAGTAGGCTTATTATTGGGATGCAGCTCTTCTACTCTAAAAGGACTTATGATGAGTCCTGGGGTAATTGATCCCGATTATGAAGGTGAAATAAAAATTATAGCCAGTTTTCCAAAGGGTATATCAGTAATTTCTCCAGGAGATAGAATAGCACAATTAATAATAATACCCAGCCCACATGATAAATTTTACAGTTATGCTGTAGAAAGGGGTTCCAAAGGATTAGGCTCCACAGGTGTAGATTGGGCTATGCTTTCTTTAAATTTATATTCTCGCCCCATGCTAAAACTAAATATTCAAGGACATGAATTCAATGAGCTACTGGATACAGGTGCAGACCTTAGCATCATCTGTCGTCAAGAATGGCCAAAACATTGGCCATTACAACAAGCCACTCAAACGCTTCGAGGCCTAGGAGTGGCGACTAATCCCCATAAAAGTGCAACGGTATTAGATTGGAAGAATCCTGAAGGATGTGAAGGAACTATACAGCCATATGTATTGGAACATCTTCCCGTAAATTTATAAGGATGAGATGTCCTAGATCAATTAGGTTTGACATTAACAAATAACATCAATCAAAATTCACCCACTATTATGGCTAGACAAGATTTTAGGAAAGGAAAAAGATTAGAAAAGCAAGAACAAGGTATAGCAACACCAATACAAAAAGATCAAGGAACAGATAGATATGGGTTGGATTTTCAGAAAGGGCCACTGAGACAATAAATATTACTTGGAAATCAGAAAGACCAGTATGGGTTCCTCAGTGGCCCCTGACTAAAGAAAAGATACAAGTAGCCCATGACCTGGTCAAACAACAATTAGCGGAAGGACATATACAACCTTCTGTGTCTCCCCATAATACTCTCATTTTTGTCCTTAAAAAGAAATCTGGTAAATGGAGATTATTGCAAGATTTAAGAGCCATTAATAATGGGATGGTTTTTATGGGACCTGCTCAATCAGAGATTCCTCAATTGTGTGCTTTGCCAAAAACTTGGTATGTTTTCGTTGTAGATATTAAAGATCGTTTTATTTTCAATTCCAATTCATCCTGAGGATATTCCAAGTTTTGCATTTACTATACCTGCACTGAATCATGAAGGTCCTGACAAGAGATATGAGTGGAAAGTACTCCCTCAAGGGATGGCTAACAGCCCAACTATGCGTCAAATTTATGTTAACAAAGTAATCCAGCCACTTAGAAATCAAATTCCTGAAATACAAATTTTTCACTATATGGATGATGTATTATTAGCACACAAAGTTAAAAACCCATTGCTAGAATGGTATGCCACACTTACAAACGTATTAAAAAATTATAACCTAGAGATAGCAATAGGTAAAATACAATTAAATTTTCCAATTAATTATTTAGTAGCTCTATTATCCTCAACCATGGTCAGTCAACCAAAAATTCAAATACGAGTAGATCAACTCAAATCAATTAATGACTTTCAAGAGTTATTAGGAGACTTAAATTGGATAAGGCCTCATCTAGGTATACCAACAGGAGAGTTGGGACCTTTATTTGATATCCTAAAAGGACCATGAGATCCAAATTCACTCAGAATGTTAACGCCTGAAGCAAGAAAAGCAATAAAAATCATTGAAACATATATGGGAAATATGCTTTTGGATAGATTTGATATAATTTTCATTTATTATTTATTGTACTAACAACAAAAAAATATTTCTACAGGAGTATTTTGGGAAGAAGGTCCATTATTATGGATACATTTATCTTATTCTTCTAACACTATTATTACTTGCTATCCTGAGGCTGAGGGAGAATTAATACTCATAGGAATAAAAGCAGCAAAAAGAGTGTGTGTGGAATTTCACCCAATAAAATTATTACTCCATATACTATGAATCAAATTGATGAATTAGCTAATTAGTTAAATACTTGGGCAATAATCGTGTGTAAATCTAATGTTTCATTTGATAACCACTTACCATCTTATCTTTTATTGTCTTTTTGGATATCGCATCCTGTAATTTTTCCAAAAATGACAAGAAAACACCTATCATGAATGCTCCAAATATATTCACCAATGGGTTAAATAATGGTACAACAGCAATAGTTACACCTGATCCAACTTTTATATTTTTAGTACCAAAACAATCAGCTCACAAGGTAGAGCTTAGTACAGTATTACAAGCTTTTGTGATTTTTAAAGATTCTGTATTTAATTTATTTTCCGATAGTCAGTATATAGTTAATGCTATAGTATCCCTTGAAGATGCTGGTAGGATTTCCCCTTTCTCTACTGTTTTCTCTTTGCTTTCCACTATACAAAGTCTAATCTGGGACAGAAAAGATCCATTCTTTATAGGACATATCAGGGCACATACAGGATTGCCTAAAGCCCTTAGTTTGGGCAATGATTTAGCAGATAAAACTACAATTGACATACATACATATTTTCTTTACACTAGAAGAAGCAATAAATTTTCTTAAAAAGTTCCATGTCAATGCTTATACTTTACAAAAGCATTTCAAAAAAACTAAGGAACATCTAGACAAATTATAAAACAATGTCAAAATTGTGTGACCTTTTTACCACAAGTTAATCTTGGAGTCAATTCTAGAGGATTGATACCTAACCATATTTGGCAGATGGACGTCACACACTTGCCAGAATTTGGAAAATTAAAATATTTGCATGTTACAGTTGATATTTGTTCTGGATTTTTAATGGGCTCCCTTCATGCTTGAGAAAAAAACTAAAGATGTTATAGCTCATTGCTTACAAAATTTTGCCACTGTGGGCATTTCAAAACAGTTAAAAACAGATAATGCCCCCGGTTACACTTCTAACTCTTTTAAACAATTTTGCTCATCATTTGGCATTACTCATATAACAGGAATCCCACACAATCCACAGGGACAAGGCATAGTTGAAAGAGCACATCAAACAATAAAAATGTACTTATTAAAGCACAAAGACGGAATTGAGAAGGGGTATATATTCCCCAAAGATAAACTTAAATTAACGCTTTTTACTCTAAACTTTTTAAACTTGGATTCATCAGGACTTAGTGCTGTGGAAAGGCATATGTTTCCAAAAAATGTGCATAAGCCCAAGGTCCTTTGGAAGGATATTCTAATAGGACAATGGAAAAGTGTTGACCCAGTAATTGTCTGGAGTCGGGCGTCTGTTTGTGTGTTTCCACAGGAAGAACAGCAGCTGATTTGGATTTTGGAGAGATTAACTAAAGTCCTGACCCAGTGATTGTCTTTAGTCAGGGGTCTGTTTGTGTGTTTCCACAGGAAGAACAGCAGGCAATATGGATTCCAGAGAAATTAACTAAAGTGATTTCTATAGACCAAAAAGAAGATGATTTGGCTCAAATTCATAACAGCTGATATCCAAAACTCCAGTTTGGCTATCCTTACATCTGCGACAGAACCAGGATGCTTTTTTCAATATCTATTTTATTATTGCCCTTTCCCACATCATGAAGTTCTATTTTCTATTTTTTTTTTTTGAGCTCATACAGACCTAGGTTAATGTTTTGCTGATCAGTTCTATTTTTTGACTATAGAGTTTTTAGACATTCCAATGGTGATTTCACCTGTAAAAAGTTATAAGGCCTTTACTATTATGTTATGTGTTGTATATATTATATTATTTGTGCACACTTGTGTTTTGTGTTTTATGTTTGAATGTACATATATCCATATATCATATATGATGTGCGCTCATGAAAAAATGGATCCAATTTTTTTTTATTCACGTGATTTAAATAGTTTAATTTAAATTGGGTAAACAACTGTTGAGGATTGTTTTAATATGTGAACAAAAAAAGGAGTTTAGCAGAACTGTTTGTTGACTTTCACCTTTCCTTTTCATTATATTTAATAATTCTCTTCAAGATAATGTAAATTGTTAAGATAATTGGGTTTTTTAGTGCCTTCTGGAATGGTAAGTAATTTTTTCTTTAGCCATTATTGCCAGAATTCCAATCTTCAACCCAGTGCTGGTGAAGACAAAGATAAAACCAATCTACAGCTTCTGCAATAGCCATCACTGAACTGCTTGCAGAACTTGCCTGGAATATATATCACTTGTATGCATTGTGAACTAACATGTATGCATTGTGAACTATCTGTTGGTGCAGCGACTTGTGGTAGTGTTGGGGTAATTTTGCTGATGCTCTCATTGGTGGTACAATTTTTCCAAAAGGAGACATCAATTGGCTTGGTCTATCTTCCCTATTCTCACTTTATAGAGGTCAGGAACCTTACAGAGGAAGGCGAAAGACTTCATCTGCAATGACTGTACTTTCGGCCATTTTGGTTTTGGATGCACACATGGGATCTTTCTTTAGATCCATAAGGGCCTGAGAATTTAATCAACAGCCTCACACAGAGCTAAGAGGCTGATTCAGACACATCCCTTTCCAAAGCAATTAAGCAAAGAGCCACAGGTGATTTCCATTCATTTCCATTTGAAAACTGTTTTCTTCAGGTTTCACAAAGGGGTGGCCTGAGGCAAAGAACTACCTGACATTCAGGGTAACAGAACAATATGTAAGCAAAAGTCCCAAAGCAGGGTTTATCCACTGAGACTTTTCTGGTCACAGTGATCTGAGTTTTCTGAGATTCTCGCCATTCACTTCAGCTATCCAGAACATAGCCATGTCACAGACCTTGGAAGTGATTCATATCTTGGACACAAAACCATGAGCCTCTTCTGGAGAGTGGCCAGAATTCAGGAAGAAAACAGCAACTTAGGAAATTAGCAGGTGTTGCCCATCGATAAGGCAAGCCAAAGTCCATACATAAATCGGGCAGGATGAATGCTGGGAAGCTTTCTACCAGACAGGACACATCCATTGAATCATTCTCTTTTCTAATGTCTACAACCACGGACACAGTGCGATACACAGACATAGAAACAGTCGCCTTGTCAAATGACTTATTAAAAACAGTTCACTACAAACCAAACAAACCACCTTTCCTACATATTCTCAGAATATGAGACAAACCAAAAAACCACACCCACATAACAAAGGCACCTCCTTCCCTCAAATGGGTCTGTGACTATCCGGAGTGTCCTCGTACTGGTGGGCCACAATATGTTCCCCTGAGATGGCCTGTCCTGTATGAGATTAGGTCTCCTTGGTCAACTCTGTGAACTTGTCAGAAGCCAGGGGTGAGCCTCTACCTGCTTGCTCAGAAAAGGCCCCTCTTGAGAGCTTTCCTGTTATTTGGCCATTCCCACATCGGTAGGTATCAAGAAAGATTGACTCTATCCTTGGAAAATCAAAACAAGTGAGACCACTAAGACTGGGACTTGGACTGGCTCTGGGTGCCTGGCTTACTGGATCTAAGTTCAGAGAGTTTGATCACCACGGAAGTGACGTAAGTCACTTCCTTCAGGAATTGAATGAGTTCACTGCCTTGGCAACCACTTTGTCCTAAGAGTTGACTTCAAGGGTCCCATGAGATGGAGGCTGCCCCTGCTTCCTGTGACACTTTCACAAGTTAGAATGGTATATCAACCATAGGCACACAGGAACAGCTCTCCACACAGGCCTGGTTTGGTCCATCTTCTCTACATTAATAAGTGAGAGGCTGATTCATACATATCCCTACATCCTGACCAGGTTGTTTTCCATGGAAGATGACTTTTGCTCTCTCAGGTCTTTCATAGCTGCCTACAACTTATCCAGGTGTCATTTATGTAGGACATTTGAGGTTCTCAATAGGTGGAAGATCGCCTACATTCCTGTATTGAAATACCAACTCCTTCACTGCTCTTCTGTAAAGTTAGATTGAGGGAAGAGTGTATGATTAGGGTGAATAACAGGTTCGATTTGGGTGAGGAATCATTCTGAGGGTTGAATAACAGTATCGGGAACCCGCGATATTTACAAGAATATATAGGTGAAATATAAGTATGAAAACAGAAATCTAGTTAAGATTTGAAGCCGAGAAGGGCATGGGAACTTGATTGGGATACTTAGCGTTGAATTACGTTCTGAACAGATGTCTCAGATAAATCGATATACAATGGCATAGGACCATGTACCTTGAATGATTGAATGTGGAAGAGAACATCAAGTCAAAAAGGAATACTCGGTAGGAACAGGAGATAGTAGTTTTAGGAAGAAGAGTGAGTATAGGATCTGGACCAAAAGTTCTTTAGCAATATGGTTTCAGTTGAGAGTGAATGTAAATGTTAGCACATGTGAAGAGTCAGTCACGATGATGAACTGGGGAAAATATGGAGGAAAGCAGATATTAATAGAGACATTAGGAAATCAGGCAAAGTATAAACTGAGTCATAGGACTAGACATTTTCAACAGGGTTGAGTTTGGATATATAATGTTAGAAAGAAACAAATATGTAGTCACCAATAGGATTGACATTTGAGAGCATTAGGCAACCTGGACATGGGTGTATTTAGTAATCCATGCTCATTTTCCATTTAGGCTTTGGTACAATCATAGGAGTGACCTTTGTTTTATGTGTCCAGAATATTACTGTGATAAAATGTATATGTAGATCAGGTGACATGGGTATTTCTTCCACCATTTCTGGGAGCACTATTTTGAAGAAATATAAATTAGTATTGGGGGTAAAAAGGGTATACCCTGTGTCATAGAATATATTGATAATGCATCAATTGACCATCATGTGAATAAATAATATAACTGGTTCCACTTTAAATAATGGATTGAATTGATATCTGAAAATATATAAGAAATCTAATATTGATATACAGTCATTCATTCCAACGAGTTATACGTCTAATGGTAATATTAGGGTTATGGGTTATCATGAAAGGTGTGTGGGTTTTGCTTCAAAAGTGATTACGGAAATCGAAAATAATGTGTTTGGAAAGAAGTCTCATGAAAATATCAGTCAAGAAACATGGAGAAATACATGTGTTCTGAAGCAGGAAGTGACTGAAAGTGAAACAAATGCCTATCAATTTGCTAACTTGTGGATGAAATATGTATCCTATGATGTGCATAAACTGAAGAAATAGCAATGTACCAGTGTTGAATAAAAATGAACTTCAAAATACACATCATGTCCCATAGTAATCTACTTGAATTGATGTTAAACAGGGTCAGTTACTGTAGAAATGTTAGGATATGTATGCACCATTCAACGAAGTTAGTTTTCAGTACTAGGAAACAAGTATGTATTTTAGGTGGATGAGTATTTCTGAGAATAATCTTGTGAAAAGTTGATTATAAATCCACATACATGAATATAAATGAATTTAGGGAGTCTACAATAAGACACATGTTTCATATTTTGAAAAATCTAGACAGAGTGCATATATATATATATATATATATATATATATATATATATATATATATATATATATATATATATACATATATATATATATACACACACACACAGAGAGAGAGACATTAAAAATTGCAATATATATGCCAATCGAAATTTATCGTGAAATATATATCATCATCAGATCCAAAAATATTAATTTCACTGAACATGGATTTTTGTATAAGGTTGTTCAAATAGGAAGCTCACCCATGGGTTGTATTTTCAGTTCCAACAGCGTTTACGAGGAGTGGTCATTTCTCACAATTTGTATCTGCCAATCAGCCTCCTCATGAGACTGTATGTGTGATAACCAGGTAGGATTCTATATGTGCATATAAAAACACATGTTCTGAATAAGCTAGAGAGAATGGGAGACAGTAATTTACATATTTGTTAACTTTAAAAACACATGGAAAACTATTTCAATTAAAAATTGACTAGATTTATTACTCCTACCCTATATAATGCAAAAGGCAAGTCCAACTATACACCATGCCTCCTATGAAATGCTTGTATTTCTATTTTGTTTGAGTTATTTTTCTCCATCATATTAGGATTAGTAGTCAGAGTCTATTAGGTTATGGGTTAATGTCAGGGATTCAGTATTTCAAATAAATGCTGCACACAAATTTTTGCACTCTCATACAGAAAAATGCCTTGACATTACCCTCGCCTGAAGTAAGACACAATTAGAGGAGAAGAGTTAAAAATTCTGTGAATACATATCTGGAATGGAATACGCTCAGGAGTTCACAACCTTGGAGGTGGTAGAGGAGTTTCCAAAAGTAAGGGACAGGGTAAACACTCAACAAACATGGAGCTCTGCTGGCCTAAAGACTTCTTGAGAAACTGCCTCTGAGGTTGCGCACTTGAAATATAAGTATTTGTCAGGAGCTTCCTTTGTAGTGAGACCATCAAAGCTGGGTGTGCATGTATGTGACCTGGAGGACATAGTTTCTTATTTTCCACTGAACATGAGGCAGCAGTGCTGATTTCTCTCTATGTAGGTTAACAGTGTCCACTGGGGGCTAAGTTTCTCTCTGTGTGGACTGTGAAGCCATTTGGTCATCCTCCACTTTTCGTGGTATTTCTTACTGCTGCACTGGGAGTTTGTTATTTGCTTCACGAAATACAAGTAGTTCACCTGGTACAGTGCTGGAGGGAGTTCTGTCACCTGTGGTGGGTAATGGTCTGCAAGAGAATGCACCAACCATGCTTCTATCCCACATAGCTTTTCCCTTGACCATAACATCCTGATTCTGAACATTGCCCTGAAACCTCTCCAAATAACAAGATGCCTTTACATATAAGGGTCTGCTGGCTGCACCATGTCAGTCACAAGCCATTTGGAAGACAATGGAAGATCCCCATGGCCCCACCACAGATGTTTTATCACACACCTGCCCTCCACTGCTCTAGGCCCACTACTCAGAAGGCTCCAACTTACTGGCATCTCTGTTCTACACCATTTACATGAAACCCAGTGAATCAAGGCACTGTCTGTTATACTCATGATCAGAAACCGGACATCCAAACTTTCTCCAGTGGTACCTGGTCCTGGGAATTTCAAAAATTTCATGGTATTTATCTAGCCATTTTTCAAGGATGAAGTTGGAGGCACTGTGGGTTTCAATTCATTCAGGAACCTTTAAATTTTGAGAAAGCTGATTTCAATGAAATCTCTATAGAACTCTCACAGAAAAGGCTTCTCAAAGAGTGGCCAAAACGTCACATGAAACCAGGCCCATTGAGGTCTACAGTGTGAGTTTCATGTGTGTTTTGACTCTCAACTATGGCTGCCAAGTCATTCAGAATAAAATCATGTGATATCCTGGCTGAAATTTCCAATGCTCTGTGGAAAGCCACCCTGGGCCTAGATCTCAGTTTCCAAGGGCAACTCTCATGTGTGGCCTCTTATAATCCCAACACAATTCATGACACCTCTTCTCTGAGTTCAGTTCCAGAACTCAGTGTCTAAGGGGAATCACACCAGAGTTCACACCCAGGTGGACCCAGTCTGTTAGGGTAAAAGAAATTGAAGTTAAAGTGTAAAATAGCGGGTGTTGTAAAGTTTCTAAGCTGCAAAGCCTGAGTTAAAATGTAAAGGACCAGGTATTGTTAAGTTCCCATGCTAAACCTAAAACCTGAAATTCCTGTAGCTGTTAGGACAATCCTTTCACTGCCCATTAAATATTCCCCCTGACCATCCAGTTGTTTAATAATCTAGGACCCTGTGCAGCTTGGCACCTAAGCATATCAGGGCCCAAACCAATCAGTTTGAATGTACCCCCCTCCTTAGGATCGACCTATCACCCCCGCCCGACCTGATTCCACCAATGAATGTGCTAATCAAGTTGGAGAGTTGTTGTTCGATTTTCCGGCTGATCAAGATGATTTCCTCTGATATATATAAAGCCTCTGCCTACCCAAAAAGTGTACTGAAGCACTGCTTAACCTCTTCTCGGGGATCTGGGCCGCTGTTGCTTGTTGAGTGAGCACAGAGCCCCAGCGAACTGAATTGGATCCTCAATAAATCCCCATTGCTGTTGCATGAGCCAGTCTCTTGGTAGTCTCTTCCTCCGACGTCTGCTGGAATCTTACAAGTAATCTCTTCCAACTGCCACACAAATGACCACAATTAAAACCAAAACACTCCCACATGGCCCTCATATTCTTCCATATAGACACTCATCATATCCTCTGGCTAAAGGTTTCCATGAGGGGCGCAGCCCAAGACAGTGTCCAAAATAAGCTCCCTTGCCTCTGGTTTGCCTAAAGTCAGGGTGGCCTGTACAACCTTCCTGTGAACCAGGAGTGGTCAAATAGGCCTGCCATTAATACTACTTCAGTTCACCAATTTGAGGCCTACTGACTGTGGGGTTTAGATTCTTTATGTGAATTGGAGTAATCAGAAAACCCAAGCACCTATGGGCTAGCCTCTGCAGGGCTTTTAAGAACTCAATTGACCCAAAGGATCCCTATTCTCACTTGATGGAGGTCAGGAACCTTACAAAGGAAGGTGAGAGACTTTATCCATAATGACTGCTCTTTTGGCCAGTTTGGTTTGAATGCACACATGGGATCATTCTTTAGATCCATCAGGTGCTGATAATCTAAGCCACAGACTCACAAAGGGCCAAAAGGCTGAATCAGACACATCTCCTTCCAAAGAAATTAAGAAAAGAGCCACAGGGGATGTCCATTCATTTCCATTTGAAAACTGTTTTCTTCAGGTTTCAAAAAGAGATGGCCTGAGGGAAAGACCTTGCTGACATTCAGGTCAACAGAACAATAGGTAAGCAAAAGGCCCAAAGCAGGGTTTCTCCAATGAGACTTAAATGGTCACTCTGATATCTGAGTATTCTGAGATGCTCTCCATTCCCTTCAGCTATCCAGTACATGGATATGTCACAGAGCTTTTAGGTGGTACATATCTTGGAGAGAAAACCATGAGCCTATTCTGGATATTGGCCAGAATTCAGGAAGAAAACAGGAACTTAGAAAGATAGCAGGTGTTGCCCATCGATAAGGAAAGCCTCAGACCATTAATAAATTTGCAGGATACATGCTGGGATGTGTTCTACTGGACAACACAAATCCATTGATCCATTCTCTTTTCAACTGTCTACAACCACGGACACAGTGGGATTGAGAGACATAGAAACACTCGCCTTGTCAAATGACTTACTAGAAACAGTTCACTCAAAACCAAACAAACCGCCGCTACTACCTATTCTCAGAACATTAGACAAAACCACAAACACACACACACATACAAAGGCACCTCCTTCCCCCAAGTAGGACTGTGACTATCCAGAGTGTCCTATGACTGGTGGGTCATACTATGTTCCACTGAAATGGCCTGTCCTTTCTCAGATCTGGTCTCCTTGTCCAACTCTGTGAAGTTGTCAGGAGCCAGTGGTGAGCCACTACCTGCTTTCTCAGAAAAGGCCCCTCTTCAGAGCTTTCCTGGCATTTGGCCATCCACACATCAGTAGTTACCAAGAAACTCTGACTCTCTCCTTGGTAAATCAAAAAAATTGAGACCCCTGGGACTGGGACTGTGACTGGCTCTGAGTGCCTGGCTTCCTGGATACCAAGTTCAGACAGTTCCATCACCAAAGAAGTGTGATGAGGTCACTTCCTTCAGGAACTGAATGAGGTCACTATCTTGACAACCTCTTTGCCTTCACAGTTGCTTCCAAAGGTCCCATGATATGGAGGCTGCCCCTACTTCCTGTGATACTTTCACAGGTTATAATGGTATATCAACCATAGGCACCTAGGGACAGCTCTCCACATAGGCCTGTTTTGGTCCATCTTATCTATATGAAAAAAAGAGAGGCTCATTCAGACACAACCCTTTATCCTGACCAGGTTATTCACCATGGAAGATGTCTTTTGCTCTCTCAGGTCCTTCATAGCTGCCTACATCTTCTCCATGGATCATTTCTGCATGGGCCTTTTAGGTTCTCAGCAGGTGGAGAATCCCCTACATGCCTGTATTTTGAGACCAACTCTGTCCCTGCTCTTCTGAAAAGTTAGATTGAGGGATCAGTGTATGGTTAAGGTTAATAACATGTTTGATTTGGGTTAGGAATCATTCCGCTCAATTAATAATGGTATTGGGAACCTGTGACATTTTTAAGAATATATAGGTGAAATATAAGTATGAAAACAGAAATCTAGGTAAGATTTGAAGCCCAGAAGGGCATTGGGCCTTTGATTGGGATACTTAGCATTGAATTATGTTATGCACAGATGTCTCAGATAAATCGATATACAATGAAATAGGACCTTGTACCTTGGATGATTGAATGTAGAAGAGAACATCCAATCAAACAGGGATAGTCTGTAGGATCAGGAAGATAGTCGGTAGGTGTTGAAATGAGGGCGAGTATAGACTTTGGACCAAAAGTTCTTTAACAATAGGGTTTCGGTTAGAGAGTGAATGTCAATATCAGCACATGTTTAGGGTCACTCACAATGATGAACTGGGGAAAATATGTAGCAAAGCAGATATCAATAGAGATATTAGGAAATCAGGTATAGTACAAAGTGAGTGATAATATTAGACATTTTCAACAGGGTTGAACTTGACTGTATAATCTTAGGGAAAAATAAATATGGAGTCACAAATAGATTGACATTTGAGAGCATTAGGCAATTTAGACATAGATGTTTTAGTAATCCATGGTCAATTTCCATTTAGGCTTTGGTACAATCATAAAGGTGAACTTTGCATTTTGTGTCCAGATTATTACAGTGATAAAATGTATATGTAGATCAGGTGGAGTATTTCTTCCACTGTTTCTGGGAGCAATATTTTGAAGATGCATAAATTAGTATTGGGGGTACAAATGGGTGTACCATGTGTTTATGAATATTGAGATAATGCATGAAGAGACCATACTGAGAATTAAAAATATAACTGGTTCTAACTTTAAATAATGGAATGAATTGATATCTGAAAATATACATGAAATCTTATATTGATACACATACATTCATTACAACCATTTATACATCTAATGGAAATATTAGGGTTATGGATAATCATGAAAATTGTGTATATTTTGCTTCAAAAATCATTATGAAAATCAAAAATAATGTGTTTGGAAAGAAGTTTCATGATAAGACCAGTCAAGTAACCTGCAGGAATACGTGTGTTCTGAAGCAGAAAGTGATTGAAAGTGAAACAAATACCTGTAAATTTGATAACTTTTGGATTAAATATATATCCTATGATGTGCAAAAAAAGAAGAAATAGTAATTTACCAGTGTTGAATAGGAATAAACGTCAAAATACATAAAATGTCCCATAGGAATCAACTTGCTTTGATATTAAACTGGGTCAGTTACTATAAAAATATTAGGATTTGTGTGCACCGTTCACTGAAGTTAGCTTTCAGTACTAGGTAACAAATATGAATTTCAGGTGGATGAATATTTCTGGAATAATCTTCTGAAAAGTTGATTATAAATCCAAGTACATGAACATGAATAAATTTATGGAGTGTATAAAAGACACATATATTTCATGTTTTGAAGAACCTGGAGAATATATATATATATATACAAAAAACACACACAGAGACATTAAAAACTGGCAATATATATGCCAATAGAAATTCATCATGAAATATATATCATCCATTGAAGCAAAATTATTTATTTTACTAAACATGGATTTAAGTAAAATGTTGTTAAACTAGGAAGCTCACCCATAGGTTGAATTTTCATTTCCAACAGTGTTTAGGAGGAGTGATCTCTTCTCACAATTTGTATCTGCCATGTCATCCACCTCACAAAAATATAAGTGTGATACCAGGTAGGATTCAATATGTGCATTAAAAATACATGTTCTGAATAGGCTTCAGAGAAAGGGAAACAAGAATTCACATATTTGTTAACTTTAAATCACATGGAGAACTTTTTCATTTAAAAATTGACTAGATTTGTAACACCTACCCTTTATCATGCAAAAGGCAAGTCCAACTATACAACAGGCCTCCTCTGAACTGGTTGTATTTCTATTTTGTTTGGGTTATTTTTCTCCATCATATTAGGATTAGTAGTGAGAGTCTAGTAGGGTATGGGTAAGTGTCAGGGATTCAGAATTTCGAATGGAAAATAGGAAAATTAATCTCATGTGTATTCAAATATGTGCTACACAAAAATCTCCCCACTCTGATCCAGAACAATGCCTTGACATTTCCTTCACCACAAGTAAGACACAATTAGAGGAGAAGAGTTAGAAAATTTGTGAATACATATCCGGAATGGAAAATGCTCAGGAGTTCACAACCTTGGAGTGGGAGAGGAGTATCCAAAAGTAAGGGATAGGGTAAACACTCCACAAACATGAAGTTCTTTTGGCCTAAAGACTTCTTGACAAACTGCCTCTGAGTTTGGGCACTTAAAGTATATGTTGTTGTCAGGAGATTTAGCTTCCTTTGTAGTGAGACCATCAAATCTGGAATGGCATCTATGTGACCTGGAGGACATGGTTTCTTGTTTTCCAATGAACATTAGGCAGCAGTGATGAATTCTATCTTTGTCGGCAATTTTTGGCCACCTGGGTCTAAGTGTCTGCCCGCGTGGACTGTGAAGTCATTTGGTCATCCTCCACTTTTCGTGGTGTTTCTGGCTGCTGCACTCGTAGTTTGGTGTTGCTTCAAAAAATACAAGGAGTTCATCAGGGACACAGTGCTGGAGGGAGTTCTGTCAGGTGTGGTGGGTCAGGGTTTACAGGAGAATGCACCAACCAGGCTTCTATCTCACATAGCTTGCCCCCTTGACAAGAGCAACCTGATTCTGAACATTGCCCTGAAACCCCTCTATATAATAAGATGCCTTTACATATAAGGGTCTGCTGGCAGCAGCATGTCAGTCACAAGCCATTTGGAAGTCAAAGACATATTCACATGGCCCCACCACAGATGTTTATCACACACCTTCACACCACAGCTCTAGGCCCACTACTCAGCAGGCTCCAACTTACAGGCATCTCTGTTCTACTCCATTTTCATGAAACCCAGTCAATCAAGGCATTGTCTGGTACACTCATGATCAGGAACCAGATATCCAAAGGTTCTCCAGTGCCACCTGGTCATGGGAATTTCAAACCTTGCATGGTATTTATCTAGCCATTTTTCAAAAATGAATTTGAGACACTCTGGGTTTCAATTAATTCAGGAACCATTAAATGGTGAGGAAGCTCATTTCAATGAAAGCTCTAGAGAACTCTCATAGGCAAGGCTACAGAAACAGAGGCCAAATGGTAACATAAGCAAGGCCCATTGAGGTCTACAATGTTAGGTCCATGTGTGTTTTGACTCTCATCGATGGCTGCCAAGTCTTTCAGAATAAAATCATGTGATATCCTTGCAAAGATTCCCAGTTTTCTGTGCAAAGCCACCCTGGGCCTAGATCACAGATACCAAGAGCGAATCTCATGCTTGGCCTCCTAAAATCTCAAAACAATTCATGGCAATACTTCACTGAGGTCAGTTCCAGAAAGCAGTCTCTAAGTGGAATCACACAACAGTTCAAGCCCAGGTGAACACAGTTATCTCTTCCAACTGACACACAAATGACCACAATTAAAACCAAAACACTTCGACATGGCCCTCATTTTCTTCCATATAGACACTCATCATAACCTCTGGCTGGAGGTTTTCATGAGGAGCGCAGTCCAAGACAGTGTCCAAAATAAGCTCCCTTGCCACTCATTTGCTAAAGTCAGGGTGGCCTGGACATACTTTCTGTGAACCAGGCGTGATGAAATAGGCATGCTGTGAAGACTACACCGCTTCTCTACTTTGAGGCCAACTGACTCAGAGGTTAAGATTCTTTATGTGAATTGGAGTCATGAGAAAACCCAAGCACCTCTGCAGGGCTTTGGAGAACTCCTCTGACCCAAAGGATCCCTATTGATGGAAGTCAGGAACCTCACAGAGGAAGGCGAGACGTCATCCACAAGGACTGCTCTTTTGGCCATTTTGGTTTTGGATGCACACATGGGATCTTTCTTTAGATCCATCAGGTGCTGAGAATCTAAGCCACAGCCTCACACAGGGCCAAGAGGCTAAATCACACACATCCCTTTCCAAAGCAATAAAGCAAAGGGCCACAGGTGATGCCCATTCATTTTCATTTGAAAACTGTTTTCCTCAGGCTTCACAAAGGGGTGGCCTGAGGCAAAGAACTTCTTGAAATTAAGGGCAACAGAACATTATGTAAGCAAAAGGCCCAAAGCAGGGTTTCTCCACTGATACTTTACTGGTCACACTGATATCTGAGTTTTCTGAGATGCTCGCCATTCCCTGCAGATATCCAGTACATGGCCATGTCACAGAGCTTGGAGGTGGTACATATCTTGGACAAAAAAACATGAGCCAATTCTGGAGATTGGAAAGAATTCAGGAAGAAAATTGGTAATTAGGAAGATAGTAGGTGTTGCCCATCCTTAAGGAAAGCCGCAACCCATTCATAAATTGGGCAGGTTGAATGCTGGGAAGCTTTCTACTAGACAGGACAAATACATTGATGCATTCTCGTTTCTAATGTATACAACCACGGACACAGTGGAATACACAGACATAGAAACACTCGCCTTGTCAAACGACTTACTAGAAACAGTACACTCCAAAAAAAAAAAAAAAAAACAAAAACTAACCGCCTTTCCTACCTATTCTCAGAAGATGAGACAAAATCATAAACCCACAACCACACCCACAAAGTCACCTCCTTCCCCCAAGTAGGTCTGTGACTCTACGGAGTGTCCTCTGACTGGTGGGCCATACAATGTTTCCCCGAAATGTCCTGTCCTGTCTCAGATCTGGTCTACTTGGCCAACTCTTTTAAGTTGTCAGAAGGGAATTTTGAGCCACTACCTGCTTTCTCAGGAAAGGCCCCTCTTCAGAGCTCTCCTTGCTTTTGGCATCATAATATCAGTAGGAACAAAGAAAGACTGACTCTGTCTTTGGTAAATCCAAGCAAGTGAGCCCACTGGGACTGGGACTGGGACTGGCTCTGTGTGCCTGGCTTCAAGGATCCCAAGTTCAGAGAGATCCATCACGAAGGAAGTGAGGTGAGGTCACTTCCTTCAGGAACTGAATGAATTCACTGTCTTGTAAACCATTTTGTCCTAATAGTTGCTTCCAAGGGTCCCATTAGATGGAGGGTTCCCCTACTTCCTCTGAAATGTTCACAAGTTAGAATGGTATGTCAACCTTAGGAACCCGGGAATAGCTATCCACACAGGCCTGGTTTGGTCCTTCTCCTCTACATTAAGAAGAGAGAGGCTGATTCAGACACATCCCTTCATCCTGACCAGGGTGTTTGACATGGAAGATGACTTTTGCTCTCTCAGGTCCTTCATAGATGACTATATCTTCTCCAGGGTTCATTTCTACATGGATCTTTGAAGTTCTCAGCAGGTGGAAGATCCCCTACATTCCTGTATTGTAAGACCAACTCTGTCCCTGATTTTCATTAAATTTAGATTGAGGGAACAGTGTATTCTTAGGGTTAATAAAATGTTTGAATTGGGTTAGGAATCATTCTGCGGGATGAATAATGGTATTGGGAACCTGCGATATTTATAAAAATATAGAGGTTAAATATATGAATAAAAACAGAAATCTAGGTAATTTTGAAGCCTAGAGGGCATTGGGCCCTTGATTGGGATACTTAACTTTGATTTACATTGTGCACAGATGTCTCAGAAAAATAGATATATAATGGCATAGAACTTTGTACCTTGGATGATTGAATGTCGAAGAGAACATCCAGTCAAAAACGGATAGTCGGTAGGATTAGGTAGATAGTAGGTTTAGGAAGAAGTGTCAATATAGGATTTGGAATATATGTTCTATCGCAATAGTGTTTTGGTTAGAGAGTGAAAGTAAACATAACTTCATGTGAAGGGTCAGTCACAATGATGAACTGGGGAAAATATGTAGGAAACCACATATCAATAGAGACATAATGAAATCAGGCAAAGTATAAAGTGAGTGATATGATTAGGCATTTTCAACAGGGTAGAGTTTGAATATATAATCTCTGGAAGAAACAAATATGTAGTCACCAACAGGATTGATAATTGAGAGGATTAGGCAACATGGACAGGAATGTTTTTAGTAATCCATGTTCACTTTCCATTCAGACTCCGGTACAATCATAAGTGTGACATTTACTTTTTGTGTCCCGAATATTACTGTGATAAAATGTGTATGTAGATCTGGTGACATGAGTATTTCTTACACCATTTCTGGCAGTAATATTTAGAAGACATATACATAAGTATTGGTTGTACAAAGAGGTGTGCCCTGTGTCTATGAATATAGAGATAATGCATGAATTGACCACACTGTGAATAAATAATATAGCTGATTCCACTTTAAATAATGGATGGAATTGATATCTGAAAATATTTAAGATATCTTATATTGATATAAAATCATTCATTCCAACCAGTTATACATCTATTGTTAATATTAGTGTTATTGTTTATCATGAACGGTGTCTGAGTTTCACTTCAAAAATGATTATGAAAATTGAAAATAATGTGTTTTGTAAAGAAGTCTCATGAAAAGACTAGTCAAGAAACATGGATGAATACATGTGTTCTGAAGAAGGAATTGATTGAAAGTGAAACAAATGCCTATAAATTTGCGAAACTGTGGATGAAAAATATATCCTATGATGTGCATAAACTGAAGAAATCATAATGTACCAGTGTTGAATAAAAATGAACGTCAAAACACACAGCATGTCCCATTGGAATCTACTCGCATTGATGTTAAACTGGGTCAGTTACTGTAGAAATATTAGGATTTGTATGCAACATTCACTGAAGTTAGTTTTCACTAGTAGGAAAAAATATGTATTTCAGGTGGATGAATATTTCTGAGAATAATCATGTGAAAATTTGATTATAAATCCACATACATGAATATGAATGAATTTAGGAAGTGTGTAATAAGACACATATATTTCATATTTTGAAAAATCTGGAGACTGTATATATATATATATATATATATATATATATATATACACACAGACATTAAAAAGTAGCAATATATATGCCAATCGAAATTCACCATGAAATATAAATCATCCACAGATGCAAAAATATTCATTTTACTGAACATGGATTTATGTATAATGTTGTTCATCTAGGAAGCTCACCCATAGGTTTAATTTTCTGTTCCAACAGTGTTTAGGAGCTGTGATGTCTTCTCGCAATTTGTATCTGCCAAGTAAGCCACCTCACAAGATTGTACGAGTGGTACCAGGTAGGATTCTGTATGTGCATATAAAAATACATGTGCTGAATATGCTACGGAGAAAGGGAGACACGAATTCATACATTTGTTTACTTTAAAAACACATGGAGAACTCTTTCAATAAAAAAATTAACTAGTTTATACCTTCTACCCAATATAATGCAAAACACAATTCCAACTACACACCATGCCTTCTCTGAACTGCTTGTATTTCTATTCCGTTTGGGTTATTTTACTCCACCATATTAGGATTAGTAGTCAGAGTCTAATAGGGTATATGTTAGTGTCAGGGATTTAGTATTCTGAATGGAAAATTGGAAAATGAATCCAATGTGTATGCAAATATGTGCTACACAAAATTTTTCCCACTCTCATCCAGAACAATGCCTTGACAATACTTTCACCCCAAGTAAGACACAATTAGGGAAAAAGAGTTAGGAATTCTGAGAATACAAATCTGGAATGGAATATGATCAGTAGTTCACAAACTTGGAGGTGGTAGAGGAGTTTCCAAAAGTAAGGGACAGGGTCAAAACTCTCCATATAACAAGATGCCTTTACAAATAAGGGTCTGCTGGCTGCATCCTGTCAGTCACAAGGCATTTGGAAGCCAATGGCAGATCGAAATGGCCCCAGCGCATATTTTGTGTCACACACCTGCCCAACATTGCTCTAGGCCCACTGCTCAGCAGGCTCCAACTTACTGGCATATCTGATCTACACCATTTTCATGAAACCCAGTCAATCAAGGCACCGTCTGGTATACTCATGATCAGCAACAGGACATCCAAAGTTTCTCCAGTGCCACCTGGTCATGGGAATTTCAAAAATTTCATGGTATTTATCTAGCCATTTTTCAAGGATGAAGTTGGAGGCACTATGGGTTTCAATTAATTCAGGAACCATTAAATGGTGAGGAAGCTCATTTCAATGAATGCTCTGAAGAACTCTCACAGGCAAGTCTTCCCAAAGAGTGGCCAAAAGGTCACATGAAGCCAGACCCATTGAGGTCTACAATGTGAGTTCCATGTGTGTTTTGACTCTCAACTATGGCTGCTAAGTCTTTAAAAATAAAATCATGTTATATCCTGGCTGAGATTCCCAGTGCTCTGTGGAAATCCACACTGGCCTTAGATCTCAGTTTCCAAGGGTCACTCTCATGCGTGGCCTAATAAAATCCCGACAAAATTTATGGCAATACTGCTCTGAGGTCAGTTCCAGAACTCAGTCTCTAATGGGAGTCACACCAGAGTTCAAGCCCAGGTGGACCCAGTCATCTCTTCTAACCACGATACAAATGTCCACAATTAAAACCAAAACACTCCCACATGGCCCTCATCTTCTTCCATATAGACACTAATCATTACCTCTGGTAGCAGGTTTCCATGAGGGGCGCAGCCCACAACAGTGTCCAAAATAAGCTCCCTTTTTCCCTCATTTTCCTAAAGTCTGTGTGGCCTAGACACCCTTCCTGTTAACCAAGAGTGATCAAATAGGCATGCCGTTAATGCTGCTTTGCTTCTCCAATTTGAGGCCAAATTACTGTGCGGTTTAGATTCTTTATGTGAACTGGAATCATGAGAAAACCCATGCACCTATAGGCTAGCCTCTACAGGGCTTTAAATATCTCATTTGACCCAAAGTATCACTATTCTCACTTAATGGAGGTCAGGAACTTTACATAGGAAGGCGAGAGACTTCATCTACAATATCTGCTCTTTTAGCCATTTTTGTATTGGATGCACACATGAGATATTTCTTTGGATCCATCTAGTGCTGAGAATCTAAGCCACAGCCTCACACAGTGCCAAGAGGCTGATTCAGACACATCCCTTTCCAAAGCAATTAAGCACAGAGCCACAGGTGATGCCCATTCATTTCAATTTGAGAACTCTTTTCTTCAGGCTTCACAAAGGGGAGGCCTGAGGCAGAGTCCTTCCTGACATTCAGGGCAATAAAACAATAGGTAAGCAAAAGGCACAAAGCAGGCTTTCTCCACTGAGACTTTACTGGTCATACTGATATCTGAGTTTTCTAAGAAGCTCGTCATTCCCTTCAGGTATCCAGTACATGTCCATGTCACAGAGCTTGGAGGTGGTACATATCTTGGGCACAAAAGCATGAGCCTATTCTTTAGAGAGGCCAGAATTCAGGAAGAAAACAGGAACTTTGGAGGATAGCAGATGTTGCCCATCCATAAGTCAAGTAGCTGTCCATTCATAAATTGGGCAGTATGAAGGCTGGCAAGCTTTCTACTAGACAGGACACATCCATTGATGCATTCTCTCTTCTTATGTCTACAACCACGAACACCGTTTTATATACAGACATAAAAACACTCGCCTTGTCAAAGTACTTACCAGAAAGAGTTCACTCAATCCAAACAAACCGCCTTTGATACCTATTCTCAGAACAAGTGAAAACCACAAACCTACACCTACACTCATAAAGGCACCTCCTTTCCCTAAGTAATTCTGAGACTATTTGGAGTGTCCTCTGACTAGTGGGCCACAGTATGTTCCCTTTAAATGGCATGTTCTCTCTCAGATCTGTCCTCCTTAGCCAACTCTGTAAAGTTGTCAGGAGCCAGCATTGAGCAACTACCTTTTTCTCAGGAAAGGCCCCTCTTCAGAGCTCTCTTGGCATTTTGCCATCCTCACATCAGTAGGTACCAAGAAAGACTGACTCTGTCTTTGGTAAATCCAAACAAGTGAGACCACTGGGACTGGGACTGGGACTGGCTCTGTGTGCCTGGCTTCCTGGATCCCAAGTTCAGATAGTTCCATCAACAAGGAAGTGAGGTGAGGTCAATTCCTTCAGGAACTGAATGAGGTCACTGCCTTGGCAACCACTTTGTCTTAACATTTGCTTCCAAGGGTCCCATGAGATGCAGGCTGCGCCTACTACCTGTGACAGTTTCACAAGTTAGAATGGTATATCAACCATAGGCACCCGGGAACAACTCTCTAAACAGGCCTGGTTTGGTCCATCTTCTCTACATTAAAATTTGAGAGCCTGATTCAGACACAACCCTTCATACTGACCAGGTTGTTTTCCATGGAAGATGACTTTTGCTCTCTCAGGTCCTTCATAGCTGCCTACATCTTCTCCAGTGATCATATCTGCATGGATCTTTGAGGTTCTCAGCAGATGAACAATCCCCTACATTCCTGTATTGTAATACCAACTCTGTGCCTGCTCTTCTGTAAAGTTAGATTGAGGGAAGAGTGTATGGTTATGTTTAATAACATGTTTGATATGGGTTAGGAATTATTCTGCTGGATGAATAATGGTATTGGGAACCTGAGATATTTATAAGAATATAGAGTTGGAATATTGTAATGGTCGGGCAGGCATAGGAGGAAGAGACCACCAAGAGACTGTCTCATGCAACAACAAAGGGTTTATTGAGGGTCCAGCATGCTGGGGCTCAGAGCTCACTTGAATAGAGCAGAGAGTCCTGAGAACAGCTTAAACAGAGCTTATATACTTTCCTTGCAGAGGGCAGGGAGGGAAATTTATTGATGCGTCAGGGAGAGTGGGCAGTTTGCTTTCAACGGGATGATGGAGTACATTCTGCAGTTTGGCAGTTGGGGACAGCACATTCTGGGAACAAGATTAGCAAACAGTTCTCAAGATTTCAACAGTGTTTTATTAAGCATACAGAAAAATAGGAAGTGACAAGTACCTATTTTATTAACTTTTTATTCCCCAATTCTTCTTCTGGTTACTTTTAATCATGAAAGTGATCATTGAAGGGTGTCACATTTTATGTCTCCTAGTGGGGTATATTGTTGTCTGATTACCATAAGTTTAAATTGTCCAATTTGAGCTTTGAGAAAGGAAACTACATGGTTGAGCCAACAGGGTCCTACAGTTAGCAATAATATGAGGATTATTAATGGACAGGCCTGGGCTTATGAAAGCATAGTTAACCAGAGGGACTGTGTGAACCAAGACTCAAACCACCCTTTTTGGGCCTCTCTCTCTCGTTGACACTCTTAAAGGCATTTTCTTAATATACTCATAGGTTCTTATACAACTCCAGTATGGTCGGCATAAAAACAACCTTCTTCCCTCAATGCAGCACAAAGTCCCCCTTCTCTCATGAAGAGAAGGTTTAACCCTCGCCTGTTCTGTAAAACAACTTCAGAGAGAGAGGTTAAACATTCCTGTAAAGCTGTGATGGAGGTTTTATTATCTTTAATTTTTGGTCTATTGCTGCTTCTAATTGGGTCATTTGTTGTGTCCCATGGACTAGGGTTCCTGTGCTCACTCCTGCAGCAACTCCTATTCCTAATAGGATGGCTAAAGTGAGAGATACAGGTTCCCGGTGGAAACAGGTTGTATGCCCTCCGATTTGATCTTTAAATGAACATGCATCATCCTAGAACACTCTGGGAAACATCTGCACCATTACATAATTAATCACATCTGTTGACCATTTCATGAAAACATAAACAATGTTTAAGTATATAGAATTATACTGTTGTAGGTACGGAAAAGGAAAGGAATCTAAGATAGCACCGAAGACAGGGAAACAGCCCTATTTGGTTGCAAACGGATTTAGAGGGTATTGCTTCTGTTGTAATCAATTAATCTTCTGAACCCCAAGTTTAGGTAGTTTCAGAATTTGTACCCAACATGTAAGGGAAGGGGCTCAGAAGTTCACAGTCTGCAGAAGTTCACAAAAAGCAGTTTTTGTTTCTGTTATTTTTTCCTCTGTTCTCGGCAAGTTAACTTTTCAAGGACACTTGGGACAGGGAGAGCTTTTTTTTTTCTCTTTTTTTTCTCCCTGCCAGCTGTTACCATGGAGCCTAGTTGGTAACTTCTTTACTTAGAATTGTAGCCATCTCTGAGAATCCCCAGCTCAAGGCCAGAGGCCTTGTTCACTTATTTTGTGAAAAACTCGTAAGGGGGTGTCTAGCTTAGGAGTGCTGATTTTTCCAGCCACTGGCCAAGTAGAACAGGGCGACATGAAAACACGGAGTTTATCTACATTGAATTCTTTTATAGGGACTCTTTTGCTGAAAGTCCTAAAGTCAGCAATGGTGAAGACTTCTGGAGAAGGTCATATAAGACTTTTCTGTGGGCCTGGGGAAGAGGGGCAAGACGTGGAAAGCAAGGCTGAGAGCAGCTCCGTTTATCTGAGAATTAGGAAGGAGAGATGTAAAAGAATATTGGGAAAGGGGTTTGTGATTTTCCTGGCAACAAAAACTTGAGCAGTAGAACAGGTAGAGCAGAGGGGACGACAGGAGTGAGTATCCCAAAAAGCCTGTGAGGGACTTTAAATTCTTAGTCACCTGTTTTCAGTGATGACAAGGCAACTTTAAAGGTCACTTTCATTACATCTTGGATAGTGGTCTGAGGGATCTCCTCAGCTGGTTTGAGCTTTGGGTTAGCTGGTAAGAGGACCTGATGGGACCTGCTCTGGGCACTTACTGGAGAAAAGAGGACTGAGTGGGTGGAGGGGTACCTCAGTACCTGATACCTCAGCAAGGGCGCAATTGTCTGAGAACCGGCCGAGGTTTGGTTTTTTGATCTAGTAAATGGAGGGGAGAAATCAGGTTGCTCAGGTGGGAGTGAAAGCAGAGAGTCTGGAGCAGAAAGCTGAGGGTTAGGATCTATTGGAGAAGCATAGTTCAGGACGTGAGTGAAGGAGGGAAAAGGTCTTCACATAGGGGAATCTCCTTCCACCCTTTTGATCACTTGTAGAAGTTAAAAATGTCATGCATAATTTGAGGATCTAGAGAGCCTTCTGGGGTCCATCGGTTTTGGTTGTCTAATTGGTAATATGGCCAATGCTGTGTACTGAATTTGATGGGGAGTTTGGGTTCCACCAGGCAGTCCCTGTATGCTAACATCCCCATGACTTACAGAAGAAGTTGGCTTTTTCCCCTCACAGCCGTGGCTCTTTGTGGCTTTGATAGTCTGCCATGCAAACATAGTAATCTGGGCTAGCCAACCTGCATCTTGCTCGCGTGTCCCTACATCCATAATGTTTGTTTCCATTATCGATGATACAGAAGGTATTTAATAGAATTTTAGTGGGATCCACTTTATCAGATATATCCCAATAGGAAAAACCTATAGCCAGCTGACAAATGTCTGGGTGGAGAGATGGCCACCAGGTCCCTATGGGGGCTGTAAGCGAGATAGACCATACTTCTTCTCTAGTAGAATTTGTGATCAGCCATCGCTGATGAACCACCTGATGAGGTTTAGGACTACTGGTGGCCAAGGGGAGAGTCTATAGCCTTATTCATATGGTGAATACACAATTTGAAAGGGTTACTAGTCATTTCCAGTTTCCAGCAAGAGTCTGGACAGAGCGCAGGCTTGAGATGAGAGGCATGGATCCAGGAATTGATTCCGTATACATTTACTGATGTAGGTGTTATAAGTAGTACCTGGTATGTTCCTTTCCATCGGGGTTCCAGGAATGAAACCTGATGTCTTCTTATGTAGATGAAGTCTCTTACATTATATTGAAGTGGAGTCCCCTTGTCCCCAGTTTGGTAGGCCGTGGCCAGCTGTTTGAACAGATATCAATGAGTTCTTTCAAGAGCTTTAAGTTTGTCAAGCTAGGGGGTGTGGAAGGGATCCTTAGGTCTTAGAGTTGGGGTTAGGTCCCTTACTGGAGGAAGGGCACCATAGAGAATTTCACAGGTGGTGAGGTTACACAAAGAAAAAGAGGGAGTATTTCTTGCATGAAACAGTGGATAAGGCAGGAGCATAGTCCAATCTTTTATGCAGGTCTCTAAGAGTAATTTCGTAAAGGTCTATTTAATGGTTCTATTTATTTTTTCTACCTGTCCTGAGTTCTGGGGTCTATAAGCATAATGTAACTACCAATTAATAACCAGGGTACTGGTTAACCTATTCTCAGAACATGAGACAAAAAAAGAATCCCACACCAACACCCACAAAGGCACCTGCTTCCCCCAAGTACATCTGTGACTATCTGGAGTATTCTCTGACTGGTGGGTCATACTATGTTCCCCAAAAATAGCCTGTCTTGTCTCAGATCTGGTCTTCGTGGCCAACTCTGCGAAGATTTCAGGAGCCAGCATGAGCCACTACCTGCTTTCTCAGGAAAGGCCCCTCTTCAGAGCTCTTCTGGCATTTGGCCATCCCCACATCAGTAGGTACCATGAAAGACTGACTCTGTTTCTGGTAAATCCAAAGAAGTGAGCCCACTAGGAGTAGGACTGGGACTGGCAATGGGTGCCTGGCTTCCTGGATCCCAAGTTCAGAGAGTTCCAACACCAAGGAAGTGACGTGAGGTCACTTCCTTCAGAAACTGAAAGAGGTCACTCCCTTGGCAACCACTTTGTCCTAACAGTTGCTTCCTATGGTCTCTTGAGATGGAGGATGCCCCTACTTCCTGTGACACTTTCACAAGTTAGAATGGTATATAAACCATAGGCACTCAGGAATAGCTCTCCACACAGGCCTGGTTTGATCCATCTTCTCTACATTAATAAGAGAGAGGCTGATTCAGATACACTCCTTTATCCTGACCAGGTTGTTTGCCATGGAAGATGACTTTTGCTCTCTCAAGTCCTTCATAGCTGCCTACATCTTCTCCAGGAATGATTTCTGCATGGACCTTTGAGTTTCTAAGCAGGTGGAAGATCCCCTACATTCCTGTATTGTAAGACCAACACTGTCCCCGCTCTTCTGTAAAGTTAGATTGAGGGAACAGTGTATGTTAGGTTTAATAACATGTTCAATTTGGGTTAGGAATCATTCTTCGGGATGAATAATAGTATTGGGAAACTCTCTCAGATCTGGTCTCCTTGGCCAACTCAGTGAAGTTTTCAGGAACCAGTGGTGAGACACTGCCTGCTTTCTCATGAACTGGCCCTCTTCAGAGCTCTCCTGGCATTTGGCCATCCTCACATCAGTAGGTACCAAGAAAGTCTGACTCTGTCCTTGGTAAATACAAACATGTGAGCCCACTGGGATTGGGACTGGGACTGACTCTGGGTGCCTGGCTTCTTGGATCCCCAGTTCAGAGAGTTCCATCACCAAAGAAGTGAGGTAGGTCACTTCATTCAGAAACTGAATGAGGTCACTGCCTTGGCAAACACTTTGTCCTAAAAGTTGTTTCCTAGGTTCCCATGAGATGGAGCCTGCCCCTACTTACTGTGACACTTCAAGCTAAGAATTTTATATCAAAAATCGGCACCCGGGAACAGCTCTCCACACATGCCTGATTTGGTCCAACTACTCTACATTAAGAAGAGAGAGGCTGATTCAGACACATCCCTTCATTTTGACCTGGCTGTTTTCCATGGAAAATGAATTTTTCTCTCTCAGGTCCTCCATAGCTGTCAACATCTTCTCCAGGGATCATTTCTGTAAGGACCTTTGAGGTTCTCAGCAGGTGGAAGATCCCCTACATTCCTGTATTGTAAGACAAACTGTGTCCTTACTCTTTTGTAAAGTTAGATTGATGGAAGAGTGTATGGTTAGGATTAATAACATATTCGATTTGAGTTAGGAATCATTCTGCAGGATGAATAATGGTATTGGGAATCTGCGATATTTACAAGAATAAATAGGTGAAATGTAAGTATGAAAACAGAAATCTAGGTAAGATTTGAAGCCCAGAAGGGAATTGGGCCTTTGATTGTGACACTTAGCTTTGAATTATGTTCTGCACAGATGTCTCAGATAAATCGATATAAAATGGCATAGGACCTTGTACCTTGGATGATTGAATGTCGAAGAGAATATCCAGTCAAAAGGGGACAGTAGGTGGATTAGGAAGATAGTAAGCAAGTTTAGAAAAAAGAATGAGTATAGGAATTGGACCAAAAGTTCTTTAGCAACAGGGTTTCGGTTAGTGAGTGAATGTCAATGTCAGCACATGTGAAGAATGAGTCACAATGATGAACTGGGGAAAATATGTAGGAAAGCAGATATCTATAGAGACATTATGAAATCAGACAAAGTATAAAGTGAGTGATAGTATTAGATATTTTCAACAGGGTTGAATTTGAATATATAATCTTAGGAAGAAACAAATATGTAATCATTAATAGGATTGACATTTGAGAGCATTAGCCAAATTGGACATGGATTTTTTTAGTAATCCATGTTTACATTCCATTTAGTCTTTGGTACAATCATAAGTGTGAACTTTGCATTTTGTGTCCAGAATATTACTGTGATAAAATGTTTATGTACATCAGTTGACAGAGTATTTTTTTCCACCATTTCTGGGAGCAATATTTTGAAGACATATAAATTAATATTGGGGGTACAAAGAGGTGTACCCTGTGTTTATGTATGTAGAGATAATGCATGAAGAGACCATACTGTGAATAAATAATATAACTGATTACACTTTAAATAATTGATTGAATTTATATCTGAAAATATGCAGAAAATCTTATATTGATATACAATCATTAATTCCAACCAATTATACATATAATGGTAATATTACTTTAATGGTTTATCAAGACGGGTGTGTGAGATTTGCTTCAAAGCGATAATGGAAATTGAAAATAATGTGTTTGGAAAGAAGTCTCATGAAACGAGCAGTCAAGAAACATTAAGGAATACATGTGTTCTGAATCAGGAAGTGATTGAAAGTGAAACAAATGCCTATCAATTTGATAAATTGTGGATGAAATATTTATCCTATGATGTGCATTAACTGAAGAAATAGTAATGTACCAGAGTTGAATAAAAATGAACGTCAAAATACACTTCATGTCCCATAGGAATCTATACGCATTGATGTTAAACTGGGTGAGTTACTGTAGAAATATTAGGATTTGTGTGCACCATTCACTGAAGTTTGTTTTCAGTACTAGGAAACAAATATGTATTTCAGGTGGATGAATATTTCTGATAATAGTCTTGTGAAAAGTTGATCATAAATCCACATATATGAATATGAATGAATTTAGGGAGTGTATAATAAGACACATATATTTCATATTTTGAAAAATCTGGAGAGTATATATATATATATATATATATATATATATATATATATATATATAAAACACACACACACACAGACATTAAAAAGTAGCAATATATATGGCAATCTAAATTAATCATGAAATATATATCATCCACAGATCCAAAAATATTCATTTTACTGAACATGGGTTTATGTATAATGTTGTTCAACTAGGAAGCTCACCCATAGGTTGAATTTTCAGTTCCAACAGCGTTTAGAATGAGTGATCTATTCTCACAAATTGTATCTGCCAATTCATCCACCTCACAAGAATGTACGTGTGGTACCAGGTAGGATTTGATATGTGCATATAAAAATACATGTGCTGAATAGGCTACAGAGAAAGGGAGACAGGAATTCAAATATTTGTTAACTTTCAAACACATGGAGAACTATTTAAATTGAAAATTTGCTAGATTTATAACTCCTACACTACATAATGCAAAAGGCAAGTCCAACTATGCACCATGCCTCCTCTGAACTGCTTGTATTTCTATTTTGTTGGGGTAATTTATCTCCATCATATTTGCATTAGTAGTCAGAGTCCAGTAGGGTAGGTTTTAGTGTCAGGGATTAAGTATTTCGAATGAAAAATTAGATAATGAATCCAATGTGTATGCAAAAAATCTTCCCATTCTCATCCAGAACAATGCCTTGACATTACATTCGCCCCAAGTAATACACAATTAGAGGAGAAGAGTTAGAAAATCTGTGAATACATATCTGGAATGGAAAATGCTCAGGAGTTCACAAGCTTGGATGTGGAAGGGGAGTTTCCAAAAGTAAGGGACAGGGTTGATAGACCCAACCTGATCATTTATTAAAATTGGGAGCCCACTTGCCAGAAAGCCATGAAAAGATAATTTTGGATTTATTATAAATTACTGCAAATTCTGAACCTGCTTGGAATGTTTGCCCATGCCTTAAACTCACCCATGCCTGGCTCTCTGACCAGATTGCAGCCCTCTCTGAAACTTTAGTGACACCTCATAAATATTTTCTTTCCCTGGCCAGACAACGAGTCTCTGAGGCTCTAATGGTCCTCATAATTTCTGATGTTGGGGTGAGCTTAAAAAAAAATGTAAACTACCGTTAGTGTGATGCTTGTTAAAGTTCTGTTATCTCTAACCCCCTTTTTGTGCATCTTTCTGGGCTATATAGCTGGGCTATAGGAAAGGTGGGTTTGCTGTCTTGCTCCCGCCATTTTGGGAGGGAGAGGTAGCCTTTCCCTTTGAAATAATTAGCTTGCCTTAATTTGATTTTACTAGGAGTCAGTGGTCTTTACATGCGTTCCTGGTCTAATATTTTGGAGTTCCCCAGTGAGATGACCCTGCCGGACAAGATCACAAGACCAGACTGCTGTAAATTCTGAAGTTGGCCTTCCTTTCAGGGCTCCAAGCTTGAGAGCAACTCTAGGGTTTGTGCAACTTGAGATGGTCCAAGGCCTTGGAGTTAGCCTTCAGTTCAGGGAGCACTGCAGTGAACCACCGCATTAAAACTATTAGCAAGCACCTGGTGGAGGAGGCATCCATAGGTAATTGGTGCCTTTATAACATCTGATATCCGGTTAAGGGAGATCTCTTCTGATGACAGAGAGGTGGACTGAGGAGGCTCACATATACTCCTGTCTGGGACAGTAACAAGAATCATTCTGTCATCTGTTCTGTTCTCTAGGGAATTCATCTGGAAGGGTAGAGAGGTGCCAACGGGCACGCATGCGCTCCTACGGGGAGCTTTAGGAAGACATTGCATTGCTCCTCTGTTTTCCTGTTTCGGCGCCGGATTTCTGTTTTTTTTCTTTTGTTGTTGTTGTTGTTGTTTTGTTCTGTGTTCTATATGTTTTTTGTTTGTTTGTTTTTGTGCATTTTGTTGTGTGATTTCTGTGGTGAAAACTTAAGGATATCGGACATGAAAATAAAGCAAGTAAGCCTGACACCCTTTGGACTGAGTTTAAAGGAACTGCATTGAACTTTACACCAGTTTGTTAAGCAGTATGATAGAAGCCCCTAGCTGGCTGCCTGGAGCACACTCACTGCAGAGGGCAGTGCCTGCGGGGGACCTAAGAACTGAGTATCTCCCAGGTTAATAAGTGAAACTCCTTTAAAATCCCTTGTCCCTCCAGATAAAGAGAGTCACAACCTTTTGGCAGAGTCCCTGTGTTTATCTTTGTTAGCAAAGCAATAAACCTTCGTTTTTCTTTTTCTCAAAACCCTGTCCTCATTTTTAAATTAGCATTAATTGGCTTCAAGTTCAGGAACCCAACTTTAAGTTACAAATTTTGATAACCCACCCGCACCCTGGAACTTTTTGAGAGCTGACTACAGAAAAGTTAGGAGATGGAGCATGCTTGTGGTGGAACTGAAACAGAGGAGCAAATCCTGTAAGTAAAAGGAGGGACTGAGGGACTCCCAGCAGCTGCTGAAGCCTTATTTTTTCAGAGAATTCCCTAGGTCTTTCCCTGCAATTTAACGATAATGCCACCTCTGTCATCTTAAAAAAGAGGGAAAAAAAGGGGACACTAAATGCAGGAAAGTCACTATGGAGACCCTTGATTTTACATTTCAGGATGCTCCTCTGTGAAAACATCTGGTCCCCTTGTGGGGACATCTGTGGTGCAACTGGTGTAGGAGATTTTTCTCTTATCTGCTCTGTTTTAAAGGCTTCTGTCTGTCAGTCATAGTCTGGAGCTCCTTTCTGTCTGTCGTGTGTCTTTGTTTCTGGCACTTTAAGACATGTGCAATAATGTGTTGATATTATATATTGTTTCTTGGGAATGATTTTACCTGAATGTGTGTCTAAATGATGATGTTTTATTGTAACAATCTGGTAGCTTATTGGGTTTTTGAAGCATTGCAGAATCTTGCCGTTAAAAGTCAGATTGAGATAATTGTTTAGTTTATGATTTCAGATAATTCATGCCAGAGAACTTAAATACTTAGGATGGAAAACTAAAGAACTCTACTTCCAAGTTGGCAAGAAATTTTCCAATCATTCAGTCTTTTTTTTTCACCAATTTTTAATTGGGTAGCCTGGGAAAATGTCACTGTGTGTACCAGTGCATTAATTTGGACAAGGATAGTAAATCATAGTATGGTATCTGTTGACAACACAAGATGTAAAGATATAAAATTTTGTAAATTTTGTCTTAAGCTTGTATCAAAATTTTCAACATCCTATCTGGAAAATTATGGTTAAAATGCATTAGGCCTGAGGTGTCTGCTCAGAATAGCAGTTTTTTCCTGCTCCTTCCAGACCTCAGCCAGGACTTAGATTGAAATGCAAATGAAAGAAGCCTGCAAGATCAGTAGGAGACTGATATGAGGCTTAAGGAAAAAAAAAAGTAAATAGTATGGTATTTACTAATTACTGGTCAGTTATTTTTTCTAGGACTCTTATTTTTTTCCTTAGATCCTTTAATTTTTCTAACTCATAATTTTGATCCTACAGACCTAGGTTAATGTTTTTCTGATCAGTTCTATCTTTGACCAACTGTGGAGTTTTTAAAACATGGCAATGGAGATTTCACCTGCTAAAAGCTACAAGGCCTTTACTATTATTATGTGTGCACACTTTTGTTATTTGTTGTATGTCTATATATATATATATATTCTTAATCATATATATGATACAGAAATTAACATATATAAGGAGCGCTCATAATAAAAAAAGCACTCATAAAAACAAATTTTAAGGGATGCCCTCTCTCACCACTTCGGTTCAACATAGTTCTCGAATCACTGGCCAGAGCAATTAGACAGACGAAAAAAATTAAAGGCATAAAAATAGGAAAAGAACTCAAATTATCACTATTTGCAGATGACATGATTCTATACCTAGCAGACCCAAAAGGGTCTACAAAGAAACTACTAGAGCTAATAAATGAATTCAGCAAAGTGGCAGGATATAATATCAACACACATAAATCAAAGACATTCCTGTATATGAGCCACAAATCCTCTGAAATGGAAATGAGGACAACCACCCCATTCACAATATCCTCAAATAAAATAAAATACTTGGGAATCAACCTAACAAAAGAGGTGAAAGACTTATACAATGAAAACTACAGAAACCTAAAGAGAGAAATATAAGAAGATCTTAGAAGATGGAAAAATATACCCTGTTCATGGATAGGTAGAACTAACATCATCAAAATGGCGATATTACCAAAAGTTCTCTATAGGTTTAATGCAATGCCAATCAAAATCCCAACGGCATTTCTTGTAGAAATAGAGAAAGCAATCATGAAATTCATATGGAAAAATAAAAGACCCAGAATAGCAAAAACAATGCTAAGCAGGAAGTGTGAATCAGGCGGGATAGCTATACCAGACTTCAAACTATACTATAGAGCAATAGTAACAAAAACAGCAGGGTACTGGTACCAAAACAGGTGGGTGGACCAATGGTACAGAATAGAGGACACAGAAACCAATCCACAAAACTACAACTATCTTATATTCGATAAAGGGGTTAAAAGCATGCAATTGAAGAAGGATAGCATCTTCAACAAATGGTGTTGGGAAAACTGGAAATCCATATGCAACAAAATGAAACTGAATCCCTTTCTCTTGCCATGCACAAAAGTTAACTCAAAGTGGATCAAGGAACTTGATATCAAATCAGAGACATGGCGTCTGATAGAAGAAAAAGTTGGCTATGATCTACATACTGTGGGGTTGGGCTCCAAATTCCTCAATAGGACACCCATAGCACAAGTGTTAATAACTAGAATCAACAAATGGGACTTACTCAAACTAAAAAGTTTTTTCTCAGCAAAAGAAAGAATAAGAGAGGTAAATAGGGATCCTACGTCCTGGGAACAAATCTTTACTCCTCACACTTCACACAGAGCCCTAATATCCAGAATATACAAAGAACTCAAAAAATTAGACAATAAGATAACAAATAACCCAATCAACAAATGGGCCAAGGGCCTGAATAGAAATTTCTCAGAGGAGGACATACAATCAATCAACAAGTATATGAAAAAATGCTCACCATCTCTAGCAGTCAGAGAAATGCAAATCAAAACCACCCTAAGATACCATCTCACTCCAGTAAGATTAGCAGCCATTAGGAAGTCAAACAACAACAAGTGCTGGCGAGGATGTTGGGAAAAGGGTACTCTTGTACATTGCTGGTGGGACTGCAAATTGGTCCGGCCAATTTGGAAAGCAGTATGGAGATTTCTTGGAAAGCTGGGAATAAAACCACCATTTGATCCAGCTATTCCCCTACTCGGTCTATTCCCTAAAGACCTAAAAAGAGCACACTATAGGGACACTGCTACATCCATGTTCATAGCAGCACAATTCACAATAGCAAGACTGTGGAAGCAAAACCTAGATGCCATTCAATAGACGAATGGATAAAAAATATGTGGCATTTTTACACAATGGAGTATTACTCTGCATTAAGAAATGACAAAATCATAGAATTTGGAGAGAAATGGATGGCATTAGAGCAGATTATGCTAAGTGAAGCTAGCCAATCCCTCAAAAACAAATGGCAAATGTCTTCTTTGATATAAGGAGAGTAACTAAGAACAGAGTAGGGACGAAGAGCATGAGAAGAAGATTAACATTAAACAGGGATGAGAGGTGGGTGGGAAAGGGAGAGAGAAGGGAAATTTCCTGTAAATGGAAGGAGACCCTCAGGGGTATACAAAATTACATACAAGAGGAAGTGAGGGGAAAGGAGGAAAAATATGAGGGGGGAGAAATGAATTACAGTAGAGGGGGTAGAGAGAGAAGAGGGGAGGGGATGGGGGAGTGGGGATAGTAGAGGATATGAAAGGCAGCAGAATACAACAGACACCAGAATGGCAATATGTAAATGAATGGTTGTGCAACTGATGTGATTCTGCAATCTGTATATGGGGTAAAAACGGGAGTTCATATCCCACTTGAATCAAGTGTGAAATATAATATATCAAGAACTATGTAATTTTTTGAACAACCTACAATAAAAATTAATTTAAAAAAGTGGATCCAAAGATCTTTAATTCACGTGATTAAAATTGTTCAATTTAAATTGGATAAACAGATAAAAATAAATGTTTTTAAATTTAAGCTTACAAGTTTTTATAGGTGTTCAAAAATCTAATAAAATATTAATATCTACAAAATGTCTAAAATGCCTTGATTCTAGGACTTTTCCTTCAACAAAAAAATGGTTTACACTCTTCAATACATTTGTCTAATATTTTAATAAATAAGTAAAGTAAATTTGATGTGGAATTTCTCATTCTTGAGTACATTTGTTAGATACCCGATTGATTTACTAAGGTCTGTATCAGATTGTAAAAATCAGTCATGTGTTAAAGAGACAAAAATTTCTGAAAACATAAGTTTACCCATAACATTGTGTTTATTAAGTTTTATTTTTTCTAGAGCAAGCAACCATAAAAATTAAACAACTGATTAAATAAGAACTGTTATTTTAGAGCACTCTACTGCCATTTCTTTAAAAGCTAAACTTGGTTAATCTAGAAATATCAATGTAATTTTGATGCTATTAATGTGCTCATATCTTCCAGGTATACAAGTCTGTAAGTTAGAAACATTTAAAGAGCATTATATCAAGCTGGTATTCTGAAGTTGTATGGTAAAAAAAATGTACTGGGGATTTATTTACCTGTTATCAATAAGATATGTAAAGTTTTATGTTACTTTTTTCATTGGGGAACAATTTAAATGTATTTTTAAGTTAATCAGAGCCTAATATATGTAAAGGTTAAAATCTTTCAGCCTTTCTTTAATCCATGTTTTAAATGTGATGTCATATGATGTTAGATAGTGTTCATGTGACCTCAAACAATTTATGTAAACTTTGTAAAATGATATTTAAAAAACAATGATCAGCTTTAGAACTAAAACACTTAATATTTATAAAGAGGCCTGCCTTACCTGAGATAAGGCTCTGTGTCCCATCTTACTACATGTGAGAATGACTACAAAAGGAGTAGGTCAGATTTTATTTCATTTAAAGTTATGTTCAAAAGTTCTTTTGTTTTTCTGTGAAGATTACTAGGATCTCAAACAGGGCATATAATGTATAACTCAGCCAAAAAATTCAGGGTAGCTATTACAGAAACTAAGTATTTTCACTCTTGTTAAAAAATTTTATTTTTAATTTGCTTATAAGTTATCTAAAGATTCCCTGTTAGTCTTTTACAGAAGTGTTGCTTTAATAACACAACATGGGTTAATTTAAGATAATAAGTCATCACCTACAAGACAGACAGAATAATACATATCCCAATTAATGAAAAGATAAATAATAATTAAGTTATAGATATTAAAGCCCAGTACTCTCAATATAAGGCTGCTAAAATTTATTTGCTGGATGTTTAAGATTAGGATTTAAAATTAAAGTTAAATGAATCGGCCAAGAAAACAAATATTAATATTTTAAGGTATACACTTTATGTTAGCCTCCCAAAATAAGTAAGACTGGAGGTTACAAAGAAGGATTCTCAGACAGGAATGCCTGATAACTATAAAAAGAGACTATTAAGAGGAGCTGCCAGAGGCAGAAAATTTAGTTTAGGGCCTACAGATATTCCTAACCTACAGAGGTAGGCTTGGTGTTTGCTAGTACGATTATCCAGCCCTGAGTAACAGAATTAAAGGTTTCTCTATTAGACACAGAGGTCATACTAGAAAAAGGATTTTGCAAGATCAGATGACATTAAATTAATAAACTGTATCTTATGGGGAGGGACAACTGTAAAACAAAAAATTAAATATTAAGTTGACAGTCCTGATAACTGAGGATATTAAAGAATGGTGAGGGAACTTCTATACGGTGACATGTTCCAGCTGCTGCAACATTTATTCATTACTCATGGTTTTTGTTACTCTCATAGAAGAACCCATTCCCAGATGACTTTACAACCTGTTCTTCCCCAACCAGACTTCAAACCAAGCTGAAATCTAAAAGGCAACTCATGTCCCTCAACTAAATTCTAAATGGCAACTCATGTCCCTCATGCCATGACCCTTACGTCACCCTCTCTCAGCGCAGAAGAATCCAAAATGCGTGAGGCCTCCCTTCTTACAACAATGGAGCCAAAAATAAATAGACTATCAATATACGTAATTAATTAAGTCAGGTAAAATCAGGGAGACCCGTTTTGGGTGAGTTCTAGAAATTTGGAGACTGTTACCTGAGGGATTTAAATTTCCTCAGTGCACTTCCCTTAATCTATCAAAGATTTGAAAGGAACACATAAGAAAAGGGGGGAATGATAGGCCCAACCTGATCTTTTATTAAAATTGGGAGCCATCTTGCCACAAAGCCATGATAAGATAAGTTTGGCTTTACTATAAATTACTGCAAATTCTGAACCTGCTTGGAATGCCTGCCCATGCCTTGAACTCACCCATGTCTGGCTCTCTGACCAGATAGCAGCACTCTGTGAAACATTAGCGACACATCATAAATATTGGCCTTCCCTGGACAGACAATGACCATCTCTGAGGGTCTAATGGTCCTCACAAATTCTGATGTTGGGGCCAGCAAAAAAAAAAATATATATATATATATACATATATATATATATATATATATATATATATATATATATATATATATATATATATATATATATATAAACTACCATTAGTGTGATGCTTGTCCGAGTTCTGTTATCTCTAACCCCCCTTTTGTGTAACTTTCTGGGCTTTAAAGCTGGGCTGTAGGTAAGTTGGGGTTGCTGTTAGCCTGGAGAGAGTTAGCCTGGCTGGTGAAAATAATAAGCTTAGTTTAATTTGATTTTAATTGGAGTCAGTGGTCTTTTCTTGCATCCTTGTCTAACAGGTAAACACTCCACAAACATGGAGCTCTGCTGGCCTAACGACTTTTTGAGAAACTGCCTCTGAGGTTGGGCACTTGAAATATATGTTGTTTTCAGGAGCTTTAGCTTCCTTTGTTGTGAGACCATCAAAGCTGGCTCTGCATCTATGTGACCTGAAGAAATTGGTTTCTTATTTTCCAATGAAAATGAGGCAAAGTGCTGAATTCTCTCTTTGTAGGTAAACTGTGGCCACTGAAGGCTAAGTGTCTCCCTGTGTGGACTGTGTACCCATTTAGTCATCCTCCACTATTCATGGTGTTTCTTGCTGCTGCACTGGGAGTTTGGTATTTGCTCTACGAAATACAAGAAGTTCAACTGGGACACAGTGCTGAAGGTAGTTCTGTCACGTGTGGTCGGTCAGAGTCTGCAAGAGAATGCACCAACCAGGATTCTATCCCACATAGCTTGCCCACTTGAAGATAGCAACCTGATTCGTAACATTGCCCTGAAACCTCTCCATATAACAAGATGCCTTTACATATAAGGGTCTGCTGGCTGCACCATGTCAGTCACAAGCCATTTGGAAGTCAATGGTAGATCCAAATGGCCCCAACACAAATGTTTTATCCCACACCTGCACACCACAGTTCTGGGCCCAATACTCAGCAGGCTCCAACATACTGGCATTTCAGTTCTACACCATTTTCATGAAACCCAGTCAATCAAACCACTGTCTGGAACACTCCTGATCAGCAACAGGACATCCAAATGTTCTCCTCTGACACCTGGTTATGGGAATTTCAAAAATTTCTTGGTATTTATCTAGCATTTTTCACGGATGAAGTTGGAGGCACTGTAGGTTTCAATTCTTTCAAGAACCATTAAATGGTATGGAAGCTCATTTCAATGAAAGCTCTGGAGAATTCTCACAGTCAAGGCTTCCCAAAGAGTGGCCAAAAGATCACATGAACCCAGGCCCATTGAGGTCTAGAGTGTGAGGTCCATGTTTGTTTTGAATCTCATCTATGGCTGCCAAGTCTTTCATAATAAAATCATGTGATATCCTGGCTGAGATTCCCGATGCTCTGTGGAAAGCCACCCTGGGACTTGATCTCAGTTTCCAAGGGCGACTCTAATGCGTGGCCTCCTAAAATCCCAAGAGAACTCATGGCAATATTTCTCTGAGGTCAGTTTCAGAACTCAGTCTGTAAGGGGAATCACACCAGACTTCAAGCCCAGGTGGACCCAGTCATCTATTTCAACCACCACACAAATGACCACAATTAAAACCAAAACACTCCCACATGGCCCTCATCTTCTTCCATATAGACACTCATCATAACCTCTGGCTGGGGTTTTCCATGAGGGGCAAAGCTCACGACAGTGTCCAAAATAAGCTCCCTTACCCCTCATTTGCCTAAAATCAGGGTGGCCTGGACACCCTTCCTGTGAACCAGTAGTGATCAAATATGCCTGCCATTTGTACTGCCCAGCTTCTCCAATATGAGGCCTACTGACTGTTTGGTATAGATTTTTTATGTGAATTGGAGTCATGAGAAAACCCAAGCAATTACGGGCTAGCCTCTGCAGGGTTTTGAAGAACTCATTTGACCCAATGGATCCCTCTTCTCACTTGATGTAGGTCAGAAACCTTACAGAGGAAGGCGAGGGACTTCAACCACAATGACTGCCCTTTTGGCCATTTTGGTTTTGGAAGCACAAAAGGAATGTTTCTTTAGATCCATCAGGTGCTGAGAATCTAAGCCACAGCCTCACACAGGGCCAAGAGGCTGATTCAGACACATCCCTTTTGGAAGAAATTAAGCAAAGAGCCACAGGTGATGCCCATTCATTTCCATTTGAAAACTGTTTTCTTCAGGCTTCACAAAGGGTTGGCCTGAGGCAAAGACCTTCCTGACATTCAGGGCAACAGAACATTATGTAAGAAAAGGCCCAAAGCAGGGTTTCTCCACTGAGATTTTACTGGTCACACTGTTATCTGAGTTTTCTGAGATGCTCGCCATTCCCTTCAGCTATCCAGTACATGGCCATGTCACAGAGCTTGGAGGTGGTACATATCTTGGACTCAAAACCATGAGCCTGTTGTGGAGAGTGGCCAGAATTCAGGAAGAGTACAGGAACTTAGGAATATTGTAGGTGTTGCCCATCCATAAGGCAAGCCACAGTCCTTTCATAAATTGGGCAGGATGAATGCTGTTAAACTTTCTCCTGGAGAGGACAAATCCATTGATGCATTATCTTTTCTAATGTCTACAACCAGAGATACAGTGGGATACACAGATATAGAAACACTTGCCTTGTCAAACAACTTACTAGAAACAGTCCACTCAATACCAAACAAATAGCCTTTCCTACCTATCACGCCTTTCCTACTGTATCAACATACACTAGTTATTCATCACCCCCTGCCCCGGTTATTTTGCTGCAGTGGGACTGCTGCAGATGGTGGCCCATACAGGGAGCCCTGGGACACTTGGGGGTAAGTGACGAATAAAAGCTGCCCATCCATAGATAGGATGGGAGCAAATCTGCTCATCCCTAGGCAGATAGGGGGAGAGGAAAAACGGTCATTTCAAAAAATGGAGAAGATTGATACAGTATGATTGTGTCTTGTTTTATCTCAGTGTATTGTATTGTCTTTGTGATGAAAATAAGGAAGGGGTGAGAAGTAAATTGATAATGGAAAGAGGCACCCCAGTGGAAACAAGTGCAATTAGGGCATGTGTTGATGGAAGCCCAGGAAGTCTAATCAGAAAGAAAAAGAAAGTTAAGAAGAAGAAGGATTATCAGGAAAAAAGTTTCAGCAAAAGGCTGTTACTGAATACTTTTCGTTTCCGGAGTGTGTGTGAATAGGCGCCTCGGCTGCCACATGCTCAAGCCAGTCACTGTGCAGCAAGGGCTTTTCAAGCAGTGGCAGCCGGCAATTCCCCGCCCCCAGCCTGGGGAGCGGGGCCCCGTGGCAGTTTGAGTCCTGGACACTCCCCAGGGCCATCTGTGGCTGCCCAGGATGCTACAGCCAGCCATAGATGCTACTGGCTCCCTGATGTTTGGTCATTTTCAATGCCAATAACTAAGCTACAATGGTTCTCCCACACCCGGAAGATAATAAATAATAAGCACTATTAAGGCTTTTTTCAAATGTAAAAAACCTTGAGATAATGTACTAAATTTTTCAGAAGGTTGTTTTCTTAGCACCTGGTGGAATACTATAGGATTTTCTTTAGCCAGTGGTAGGAGTTCCTGCCTTCATCCCAGTGCCGGTGAGGACAAGGGTGGAAGAATTTCCAGTGTTGCTGAAAACCGGAGGAGACTTCGGCTGAGAAACGGAGGAGACTTTGGATCAAGCTAGCTGCCTTCAGAACTTTCCTGGGCTGTGATTTAAGCTAGCTGCCTGCAGAACTTACCAGGACTGTGATTTAAGCTAGCTGCCTGCAGAACATACCTGGACTGTGGTTTACCTGAACTGTGAGTTAATCTATTGAGACACTGCTTTACCTGGACTGAGACAACAAACTGTAATCTATAACAAATTTTAACTCGGTGTCTTTGCTAACAGTGTCATTGCTGGTATTATTTCTCCAAGTGCTTCATCAATTGGCTTGTATTGTGACATTTTGTATCCTCCCTTTCTGTTTGTAGCAGGTTATTTATGGTGTTTCTGTAAAAACCACTGTGGTCTTTATTTAAATTAAATAAAAGGGGGAAATGTTAGAGTCTGTAAACATGTCAAAATAACACCTGGCATTTTGCCAGGGGAATGTTAGAGTGTGTAAACAAGTCTGGATGATGCCTGGCAAAATGCCAGAGGGAGTGGTTTGAGATGTAACAAAAGCGAGCCATTAAGTGTGGAGATTCCTGATTGGTTGACTGCAGTATCTAGTTTATGTTAATTAGATAACCTGGGTGGAATGTATAAATACCTCTATTGTCCTACAATAAATGGCTTCCACTCCTGATATATCAACATACACATGTTATTCATAACCCCCACCCCCCGGTTATTTTGCTCCAACCGGACCGCGGCAGTATCTGCCAAGTCAGAAACCTCTCAAGGATGAACATGTGATACCAGGTAGGATTCTATATGTGCATATAAAAATACATGTGCTGAATAGGCTACACAAAAAGGGAGAGAGGAATTCACATATTTGTTAACTTTAAAAACACATGGAGAACTATTTTAATTAAAAATTGACTAGATTTATAACTCCTACCCTATATAATGCAAAAGGCAAGTCCAACTATACAACATGACTCCTCTGAACTGCTTGTATTTCTATTTTGTTTGGGTTATTAATCTCCATCATATTAGGATTAGTAGTCAGAGTCTAGTAGGGTATGGGTTAGTGTCCAAAATAAGCTCCCTTGCCCCTCATTTGCCTAAAGTCATGGTGGCCTGGACACCCTGCATGTGAACCAGGAGTGATAAAATAGGACTGCAGTTAATACAGCTCTGCTTCTCCAATTTGAGGCCTACTGAGTGTCAGGTAACAATTCTTTATGTGATTTGGAGTCATGAGAAAACACAACCACTTCTTCAGGGCATTGAAGAATTCATTTGAACCAAAGGATTCCTATTCTCACTTGATGTAGGTCAGAAACCTAACAAAGGAACGCAAGAGACTTCATTCACCATAACAGATCTTTTTGCCATTTTGGTTATGGATGCACACATGGGATCTTTCTTTAGATCCATGAGGTGCTGAGAATCTAAGCCACAACCGCACACAGGGCCAAGAGGCTGATTCAGACACATCCCTTTACAAAGAAATTAAGCAAAGAGCCACAGGTGATGCCCTTTAATTTCCATTTGAAAACTGTTTTCTTCAGGCTTAACAAAGGGGTGGGCTGAGGGAAAGAACTTCCTGACATTCAGGGCAACAGAAATATAGGTAAGAGAATGGCCAAAGCAGGATTTCTCCACTGAGACTTTCCTGGTCACACTGATATCTGAGTTTTCTGTGATTCTCCCATTCCATTCAGCTGTCCAGTACATGGCCATGGCACAGAGCTTGGAGGTGGTATATATCTTGGACACAAAACCATGAGCCTATTCTGGAGAGTGGCCAGAATTCAGGAAGAAAACAGGAACTTAGGAAGATAGTAGGTGTTCCCCATCCATAAGATACACCGCAGTCCATCCATCAGTTGAGCAGGATGAATGCTGGGAAGCTTTCTACTAGACAGGATGCATCCATTGGTGCATTCTGTTTTTTAATGTCCAAAACCACGTACACAGTGGGATACACCGAACTAGAATCACTCACCTTGTCAAACGATTTACTAGAAACAGTCCATTCCAAACCAAACAAACCACCTTTCCTACCTATTTTCAGAACATGAGACAAAACCACAAACTCACACCCACACCCACAAAGGCATCTCCTTCCCACAAGTAAGTCTCTGACTCTCCAGTGTGTCCTCTGTCTGTTGAGCCAAACTATGTTCCCCGAAATGGCCAGTCCTGTCTCAGTTCTGGTTGCCTTGGCCAACTCTGTGAAGTTGTCAGGATCCAGTGGTGAGCCACTACCTGCTTTCTCAGGAAAGACCCTCTTCATATCTGTCCTGGCATTTGGCCATTCTCTCAGCAGTAGGTACCAAGAAAGACTGACTCTGTCCTTGGTAAATCCAAACAACTGAGCCCAGTGGGAGTGGGACTGGGACTGGCTCTGGGTGTCTGGCATCTTGGATCCCAATTTCAGAGAGTTCCAATACCAAGGAAGTGAGGTAGGACACTTCCTTCAAGAACTGAATGAGTTCACTCCCTTGGCAACCACTTTGTCCTAACAGTTGGTTCCAAGGGTCCCATGAGATAGAGGCTGCCCCTACTTCCTGTGACACTTTCGCAAGTTAGAATGGTATATCAACCATAGGCACCCGGGAACATCTCTCAACAAAGGCCTGGTTTGGTCCACCTTCTCTACATTTAGAATAGAGAGACTGATTCAGACACGACCCTTCATCCTGACCAGGTAGTTTGCCATGCAAGGTGACTTTTGCTCTCTCAACTCCTTCATAGCTGCCTACATCTTCTCCAGGTATCATTTCTGCATGGACCTTTGAGGTTCTCAGCAGGTTTAAGATGACCTACATTCCTGTATTGTAAAAACAACTCTGTCCCTGCTCTTCTGTAAACTTAGATTGAGGGAAGAGTGTATGGTTAGGGTTAATAAAAGGTTCGATTTGGGTTAAGAATCATTCTGCAGGATGAATAATTGTATTGGGAACCTGTAATATTTACAAGAATGTAAAAGTGAAATATTAGAATGAAAACAGAAATCTAGGTAAGATTTGAAGCCCAAAAGGGTATTGGGCCCTTGATTGGGATACTTAGCTTTGAATTATGTTCTGCAGAGATGTCTCAGATAAATCGATGTACAATGGCATAGGACCTTGTACCTTGGATGATGGAATGTCGAAGAGAACTTCTAGTCAAAAAGGGATACTCGGTATTATTTGAAAGATAGTCAGTAGGTTTAGAAAGCAGAGAGAGTGTAGGATTTAAACCAAAAGTTCTTTAGCAATAGGGTTTCGGGTAGAGAGTGAATGAAAATGTGAGCACATGTGAAGAGTCAGTCACAATGATAAACTGTGGAAAATATGTAGGAAAGCAGATATTAATAGAGACATTAGTAAATCAGGCAAATGATAAAGTGATTGATAGGATTAGACATTTTCAACAGGCTTGAGGTAAAATATATAATCTTAGGAAGAAACAAATATGTAGTGACCAATAGGATTCACATTTGAGAGCGTTAGGCAACCTGGACATGGATGTTTTTAGTAATGCATACTCACTTTCCATTAAGGCTTTGGTAAAATCATAAGTGTGAACTTTGCTTTTTGTGTCCAGAAAATTACTGTGATAAAATGTATATGTAGATCAGATGACATAAGTATTTATTCCACCGTTTCTGGGAGCAATATTTTGAAGATATATAAATTAGTACTGGCGTTACAAATGGGTGTACCCTGTGTCTAGGAATATAGAGATAATGCATGAATAGACAAAACTTTGATTAAACAATGTAACAAGTTCTAAATTTAAATAATGGATTGAATTGATATCTGAAAATATACAGGAAATCTTATATTGATATGCAATCATTCAATCCAACCAGGTATCCATCTTATTTTAATATTAGGCTTATGGATTATCATAAAGAGTGTGTGAATTTTGTTTCAAAGGTGATTATGGATTTCAGAAATAATGAGTTTGGAAAGAAGTCTCATGAAGAGACCAGACAAGAAACCTGGAGGAATACAAGAGTTTTGAATAAGGAAGTTATTGAAAGCGAAACAAATGCCTATAAATTTGTGAACTTGTTAATGAAATATATATCCTATGATGTGCATAAACTGAAGAAATAATAATGTACCAGTTTTGTTAAAAAATGAACGTCAAAATACACATCATGTCCCATAGGAATCTACAAGCATTGATGTTAAACTGGGACAGTTACTGTAGAAATATTTGGATTTGTATGCACCATTCACTGAAGTTTGTTTTTAGTACTAGGAAACAAATATGTATTTCAGGTGGATGAATATTTTTGAAAATAATCTTGTGAAAAGTTGATTATAAATCCACATACATGTACATGAATGAATTTAGGGAGTATATAATAAGACACATATGTTTCATATTTTCAAAAATCTGGAGAGTGTATATCTATCTATCTATCTATCTATCTATACACACACACACACACACACACACACTCAAACAGACATTAAAATGTAGCAATATATATATATATATCATGAAATATATATAATCCACAGAGCCAAAAATATTAATTTTACTAAACGTGGATTTATGTATAATGTTGTTCAACTAGGAAGTCACCCATAGTTTGAATTTTCACATCCAACAGCATTCAGAGGAGTGATCTCTTCTGACAATTTGTATCTGCTAAGTCAGCAACCTCTCAAGAATGTACATGTGATACCAGGTAGGATTCTAAATGTGCATATAAAAATACATGTTCTGAATAGGCTACAGAGAAAGGGAGAGAGGAATTCACATGGTTGTGAACTTTAAAAACACATGGAGAACTGTTTAAATTAAAAATTGACTAAATTTATAACTCCTACCCTATATAATGCAAAAGGCAAGTACAACTATACAACATGAATCCTCAAAACTTCTTGTATTTCTATTCTGTTGTGGTTATTATTCTCCATCATGTTAGGATTACTAGTCAGAGTCTAGTAGGGTATGGGTTAGTGTCCAAAATAAGCTCCCTTGCCGCTCATTTGCCTAAAGTCATGGTGGCCTGGACACCCTGCATGTGAACCAGGAGTGATAAAATAAGACCGCAGTTAATACTGATCTGCTTCTCCAATTTGAGGCCTACTGACTGTCAGGTATAGATTCTTTATGTGAATTGGAGTCATAAGAAAACCCAAGCACTTCTTCAGGGCTTTCAAAAATTTATTTGAACCAAAGGATCCCTATTCTCACTTGATGTAGTTCAGGAACCTAACAAAGAAAGGCAAGAGACTTCATCCATCATAACTGATCTTTTTGAAATTTTGGTTTTGGATGCACACATCGGATCTTTCTTTAGATCCATCAGGGGCTGAGAATCTAAGCCACAACCGCACACAGGGCCAAAGGGTGATTCAGACACATCCCTTTGCAAAGAAATTAAGCAAAGAGCCACAGGTGATGCCCATTCATTTTCATTTGAAAACTCTTTTTTTCAGGCTTCACATGAGGGTGGCCTGAGGCAAAGAACTTCCTGACATTCAGGGAAACAGATACATAGTAAGAGAATGGCCCATAGCAGGGTTTCTCCACTGAGACTTTCCTGGTCACACTGATATCTGAGTTTTCTGATATTCTCCCATTCCCTTCAGCTGTCCAGTACATGGCCATTTAACAGAGCTTGAGGTGGTACATATCTTAAACACAAAACTATGTGCCTATTCGGGAGAGTGGCCAGAATTCAGGAAGAAAACAGGAACTTAGGCAGATAGTAGGTGTTGCCCATCCATGAGGCAAGCCGCAGTCCATTCATCAATTGGGCAGGATGAATGCTGCGAAGCTTTCTACTAGACAGAACACATCAACTGATGCATTCTCTTTTCTAATGTCGACAACCATGGACACAGTGGGATACACAGACATAGAAAGACTCGCCTTGTCAAACGACTTACTAGAAACAGTTCACTACAATCCAATCAAACCGCCTTTCTTTCGTATTCTCAGAACATGAGACAAAACCACAAACCCACACCCACACCCGCAAAGGCACCTCCTTCCCCCAAGTAGGTCTGTCATATCCGGAGTGTCCTCTGACTGGTGGGCCATACTATGTTCTCCCAAAATGGCCTGTCCTGTCTCAGATCTGCTCTACTTTGCCAACTCTGTGAAGTAGTCAGGAGCCAGCGGTGATCCACTACCTGCTTTATCAGGATAGGACCCTCTTCAGAGGTTTCCTGGCATTTGGCCATCCTCAAATCAGTAGGTACCAAGAAATATTGACTCTGTCCTTCGTAAATCCAAACAAGTTAGACCACTGGGACTTGGACGGGTTATGGCTCTGGGTGCCTGGCTTCCTGGATCCCAAGTTCAGAGACTTCCATCACCAAGGAAGTGAGGTGAAGTCACTTCCTTGAGGAACTGAATGAGGTCACTGCCTTGGAAACCACGTTGTCCTAACATTTGCCTCCAAGGTTCCCATGAGATGGAGGATGCCCCTACATCCTGTGACACTTTCACAAGTTCGAATCGTATATCAAACATAGGGACCAGGGAACAGCTCTCCACACAGGCATGGTTTGGTCTATCTTCTCTGTATTAAGAAGAATGAGGCTGATTCAGACACATTCCTTAATTCTACCAGGTTGTTTGCCATTGAGATGACTTTTGCTCTCTCAGGTCCTTCATCGCTGCCAACATCTTCTCCAGGGATCATTTCTGCATGTACCTTTGAGGTTCTCAGCAGGTGGAAGATCCCATGCATTCCTGTATTGTAAGACCAACACTGTCACTGCTCTTCTGTAAAGTTAGATTGAGGGAACAGTGTATGGTTACGGTTAATAACATTTTCATTTTCGGTTAGGAACCATTCTGCTGGATGAATAATGTTATTGGAACCTGTGATATTTATTAGAATACAGACGTGAAATATATGTACATAAACAGAAATCTAAGTAAGATTTGAAGCCCAGAAATCATTGGGCCCTTGATTGGGATACCTATTGTTGAATTACATTCTGCAAAAATGTCTCAGAGAAATCGATATACAATGGCATAAGACCTTGTAACTGGATGATTGAATGTAGAAGAGAACCTCCAGTCAAAAAGTGATAGTCGGTAGGATTAGGAAGATAGTAGGTAGGTTTTAAGAAGAAGAGTGAATATAGGATTTGGACCAAAAGTTCTTTAGCAATAGGATTTCGATTAGAGTGTGAATGTAAGTTTCAGAACATGTGAAGATTTAGTCACAATGATGAACTGTGGAAAAGCAGATACCAATAGAGACATTACAAAAACAGGCAAAGTATAAAGTGAGTGAGAGGATTAGACATTTTCAACAGGGTTGAGTTTGAATATATAATCTTTGGAAGAAACTAATTTGTAGTTACCAATAGGATTTTCATTTGAGAGCATTAGGCAACCTGGACATGGATGTTTTTAGTAATCCATGTTCACTTTTCATTTAGCTTTGATACAATCATAAGTGTGACCTTTGCTTTTTGTGTCCAGAATATTTCAGTGATAAAATGCATATGTAGATCAGGTGACATGGGTATTTCTTCCAACATTTCTGGGAGCAATATTTTGAAGACGTATAAATTAGTGTTGGGGGTACAAAGAGGTGTACCCTGTGTCTATGAATATAGAGATAATGCATGAAAATACCACATTGTGAATAAATAATATAACTGGTTCCACTTTAAATAATGGATTGAATTGATATCTGAAACTAAGTAAGAAATCTTATATTGATATACAATCATTCATTCCAACCAGTTGTACATCTAATGGTAATATTAGGGTTATGGTTTATTATGAGGGGTGTGTGAGTTTTGCTTCAAATGTGATAATGGAAATCGAAAATAATGTGTTTGGAAAGAAGTTTCAAGAAAAGACCAGTCAGAAACGGAGGAATACATGTTTTCTGAAGGAGGAAGTGATTGAAAGTGAAATAAATGCCTATAAATTTGTGAACGTGTGGATGAAATATATATCCTATAATGTGCATAAACTCAAGAAATAGAAATGTACCAGTGTTGAATAAAAATAAACTTCAAAGTACATATCATGTCCCATAGGAATCTACTTGCATTGATGTTAAACTGGGTCAGTTACTGTAGAAATATTAGGATTTTTTTTTTTTTTTGGTGTTATACTACAATTTATTTTAGCACTAGAATGCCACAGAATGTAGAGGAAAGAGCAATGGATTTTTAGTTATAGCACTAATAATCCAACATTTAATGACTTTTTTGGGGAGTCTAGAAATTACATAAGGCTATGTAACATATATTTTATTATTTAACATTCATAAATGCTTGGGATTTTAGTAATATTTCTAGTTTTTTATTTTTTATTTTTTAAGTTGTTGATGGATCTTCATTTTCTTTATTTGTATGTGGTGCTGAGAATAGAACCCAGTTCCTCACACATACTAGGCAAACATGTTAACACTGAATCACAAACCCAGCCGCTCCACTTTTGTCTTAACATCGAACACGCCTCTCCCTCTTCTTTACTCACTTTCTTCCTCATTTTTCCCCTTCTCTCTCTTCCTTTTTCGTTTTTCCTCCATATCTATTTTTCTCTCATGGCATTACAAACAGTTGTATGCTATGAAATTTAAATTTGAGACTGTTTTTTATAGTCACTATTTTTTTTTTAAAATTTAATAATTATAATCACCTGATAGATATATTACAATACATTTATTATACATATGTGTCTATATTCATGCATATGCATTACATATATATATATATATATATATATATATATATATATATATATATATACATATATATTTAAAAGTACTTTGATTAGCCTGTTAGAAATAATATACACCAAGACTTTCTTAATTCTGAAGTCTTCCAGAATTAACATCTTACAATGAAAATCAAATAAACATATTTAAGAAAAAAGGTATCATTCTTTATTATCAATATTGATAATTTAATGTTTTTTATCACGTTACGCTGTAATATGGCATATTATATCTTATGAATTAGAGAAATTTTTTTGAACAACCTATTATTTAAGGACCATATGCACTGACATTTTAAATGGCTTTCTTATGATTTCAATTTCTATCAATTATGTATTAATTGCCAAATACTTATTTTAGTACTTTTCATATTCATAATTGATATAAAGTGAATTGTTTAATTTTTCTGGTAATTAGTTACTTATTACAGTAGGGACATTATTAATAGTTCTAAATTTTTATAAGTAAATGGTACAAAGATATTTTCATGCAAAATTAAGAATAATTGCATGCTCTAAATGTTTGATTGTTGATACATATAATACAGAGCTTTTGATGAGTCTCTTCCCAGTAAAACATAAAATGCAAAGATATCGTTGGGTATGTATGTCCAAATAAAGATAATGAAAAATACACATTATCACCTAGAAACTATTAAATAAAAGATGAAAAGAACAATCCAACACATTGTACCAACTTATCAGATGAGGCAGTATTCTGAAAGAATAGCCTAAGACTAGACCTGGTCCATGACAAAATATTTACCAAAAATTGAAATATGAAAAATATAGGAAATGCTATGAATTTTTCATGAAGGTAGGTGGATTATCCTTTAATCTCAATTAAGTGTATTTTCAAAAGCCAGTTTTCTGGTAAAATAAATTTGTGATAGATACAACTACACAAAACAAAGTTTCTGCTTAGCAAAATGAATGCATCTCAACACTTTTTTAGCTGATTTCTTGCCACTCAATTTTAAACCTTTATTTATTTATTTATTTTTATTGATTGTTCAAAACATTACAAAACTCATGATATATTATCTTTCATACATTTGACTCAATTGGGTTATGAACTCCCATTTTTCCCCAAATACGAATTGTAGAAGCACATTGGTTACACATTCACATTTGTACATAATGGCATAATAGTGATGTTGTATTCTGCTACCTTTTCTATCCCCTACTATCCCCCCTCCCCTCCCCTCCCATCTTTCCTCTCTACCTCATCTGCTGTTGTTCAATTCTCTCCATTGTTTTCCCCCCATTTCCCCTCACAAGCTCTTATATGTAATTTTGTGTAACATTGAGGGTCTCCTACCATTTCCATATGCTTTCCCTTCTCTCCCCCTTTCTATCCCCCCACTCGTCTTTGTTTAATGTTAATCTTTTTCTCATGCTCTTCCTCCCTGTTCTGTTCTTAGGTGCTCTCTTTATATCAAAGAAGACATTTGGCATTTTTTAAGGATTGGTTAGCTTAGCTTAGCATAATCTGCTCTAATGCCATCCATTTCCTTGCAAAGTCTATGATTTTGCCATTTTTTAGTTCTGAGTAATACTCCATTGTGTATAGATGCCACAGTTTTTTAACCATTCATCTATTGAAGGACATCTAGGTTGGTTCCACAGTCTAGCTATTGTGAATTGTGGCGCTATGATCATTGATGTGGCAGTATCCCTATAGTACGCTCTGTTAAGACCCTCTAGTCCGAGAAGGGTGATAGCTGGGTCAAATGGTGCATTCATTCCCAGCTTTCCAAGAAATCTCCATACTGCTTTACAAATTGGCCTTATCAATTTTCAGTACCACCAGTAGTGTACAAGTGTACCCTTTTCTCCACATCCTCGCCAACACTTATTGTTGTTTGACTTCATAATGGCTGCTAATCTTACTGGAGTGAGATGGTATCTTAGGGTGGTTTTTATTTGCATTTCTCTGACTGATACAGATGGTGAGCATTTTTTTATGTACTTATTGATTGATTGTATGTCCTCCTCTCTGAAGTGTCTGTTCAGGTCCTTGGCCCATTTGTTGATTGGGTTATTTGTTATCTTATTGTTTAATTTTTTGAGTTCTTTGTATATTCTGGATATTAGAGCTCTATCTGAAGTGTGAGGGGTAAAAAATTGTTCCCAGGATGTAGACTCTCTATTTACCTCTCTTATTGTTTCTCTTGCAGAGAAAAAACTTTTTAGTTTAAGTAAGTCCCATTTGTTTATTGTTGTTATTAACTCTTGGGCTATGGGTGTCCTATTAATGAATTTGGAGCCCGACCCCACAGTATGTAGATCATAGCCATCTTTTTCTTCTATCACATGCAGTGTCTCTGATTTCATCACTAGCTCCTTGATCCATTTTGAGTTAACGTTTGTGCATGGCGAGAGAAAGGGATTCAGTTTCATTTTGGTGCATATGGATTTCCAATTTTCCCAGCACCATTTGTTGAAGATGCTATCCATCTCCCAATATGCTTTTAGCCTCTTTATCATATATAAGAATGTTGTAATTTTGTGGATTGATTTCTGTGTCCTCTATTCTCTACCACTGCTCCACCTGCCTGTTTTGGTACCAGTACCACGCTGCTTTTATAACTATTGCTTTGTAGTACAGTTTGAACTCTGGTATCGCTATACCTCCAGATTCAAATTCCTGCTTAGAATTGCTTTTGCTATTCTGGGTCTTTTGTTTTTCCATATGAATTTCATGATTGCTTTATCATTTCTACAAGAAATGCCGTTGGGATTTTGATTGGCATCCATTTTAACCTGTAGAGAACTTTGGGTAATATCACCATTTTGATGATGTTAGTTCTGCCTATCCATGAACAGGGTACATTTTTCCATCTTCTAAGATCTTCTTCTATCTCTCTCTTTAGGATTCTGTAGTTTTCATTATATAAATCTTTCACCTCTTTTGTTAGGTTGATTTCCAAGTATCTTATTTTCTTTGAGGATATTGTGAATGGAGTGGTTTTCCTCCTTTCCATATCAGAAGTTTTGCTTCTGATATACATAAATGCCTTTGATTTATGCGTGTTGATTTTATATCCTGCCACTTTGCTTAATTCATTTATTATCTCTAGCAGTTTCTTTGTAGACCCTTTTGGGTCTGTTATATATATTATCATGTCATCCACAAATAGTGATAATTTAAGTTCTTGTTTTCCTATTTTTATGCCTTTAATTTCTATTGTCTAATTGCTCTGGCTAGAATTTCAAGAACTAAATTGAATAGAAGTGGTGATAGAGGGCATCCCTGTCTTGTTCCAGATTTTAGAGGCAATCCCTTCAGTTTTTCTCCATTTAGGATGATGCTAGCCTGAGGTTTAGCATATATAGCTTTTACAATGTTGAGGTAAGTTCCTGTTATCCCTAGTTTTTCTAGTGTTTTGAACATAAAGGGATGCTGTACTTTGTCAAATGTTTTTTTCTGCATCTATCGAGATGATCATATGGTTCTTGTCTTTAAGTCTATTGATGTGGTGAATAGTATTTATTGATTTCCGTATATTGAACCAGCCTTGCATCCCAGGGGTGAATCCTACTTGATCATGGTGCACAATTTTTTTTGATATGCTTTTGTATTCGATTCATCAGGATTTTATTGAGAATTTTTGTATCCAAGTTCATTAGAGATATTGGTCTGTAGTTTTGTTTCTTTGAAGTGTCTTAGTCTGATTTCAAGATCAGGGTGATTTTGGCCTCATAGAATGAATTTGAAAGAGCTCCTTCTTTTTCTAATCTTGAAAGAGCTTGAAAAGAATCAATATTAATTCTTCTTTGAAGGTTTTGTAGAACTCCGCTGTTTACCCATCCGGTCCAGGGCTTTTTTTCGTTGGTTATCTTTTGATGGCTTCTTCTATTTCTTCCTTTGTCATTGGTCTGTTTAAATTTTGTGTGTCTTCCTGACTCAATCTGGGCAGATCGTATGACTTAAGAAATTTATTGATATCTTCACTATCTTCTATTTTATTGGAATATAGGGTTTCAAAATACTTTCTAATTATCTTCTATATTTCTGTAGTGTCTGTTGTGGTATTGCATTTTTCACCCCCTATGTTAATAATTTGAGTTCTCTCTCTTCTTCTCTTCGTTATCATGGCTAAGGGCCTGTCAATCTTATTTATTTTTTCAAAGAACCAACTTTTAGTTTATCAATTTTTTCAATGATTTTTTGTTTCAATTTCGTTGATTTCTGCTCTTATTTTAATGTCGTCTACTACATTTGCTGTTGTTTTGCTCTTCCTTTTCTAGGTTTTTGAGGTGTAGTGTGAGTTCATTTATTTGTTGTTGTTTTTTTTCTTTTTTTGAGGAAAGAACTCCAAGAAATGAATTTTCCTCTTAAAACTGCTTTCATTGTGTCCCATAGATTACAGTAGGTTGTGTCTGTATGGTCATTTGTCTCTAAGAATTTTTTTGTCTCCTCCTTAATGTCTTCTGTAACCCATTGATCATTCAGTAGAATATTGTTCATTTTCCATGTGATGTAGGATTTTTCCTTCCTTCTTTTATCATTGATTTCCAGTTTCATTTCTTTATGATCTGATATGGTGCATGGTATTATCTCCACGCCTTTATATTTACTAAGAGTTGCCCTATGACCTAATATATGGTCTATCTTTGAGTAGGATCCATCTGCTGCTCATAAGAAGGTGTATCCACTTGATGATGGTTGATATATTCTATATATGTCGGTTAAGTCTAGGTTATTGATTGTGCTGTTGAGTTCTATAGTTTCTTTATTCAGTTTTTGTCTAGAGGATGTGTCTAATGGTGAGAGCGGTCTGTTGACGTCACCTATAATTATTATGTTGTAGTCTATTTGACTCTTGAACTTGAGAAGAGTTTGTTTTATGAGTGTGGCAGCTCATTTGTTTGCTGCATACAAATTGGTAATTGTTATGTTATGTTGGTGGATGGTTCCTTTTAACGTTATATAGTGTCCTTCTTTATCCCTTTTGATTAACGTAGGTTTGAAGTTGATTGTATTTGATATGAGTTTGGCCACTCCTGCTTGCTTCCGTGTGCCCTGTGAGTGGTATGATTTTTCCCAACCTTTTACTTTCAGCCTGTGTATGTCTTTACCTATCATATGAGTCTCCTGAAAGCAGCATATTGTTGGATTTGTTTTTTTGATCCAGGTTACTACCCTATGTCTCTTGAATGGTGAGTTTAGGCCATTAACATTTAAGGTTACAATTGAAATATGATTTGTACATCCATTCATGTTAATTTATTTATTTATTTTAGTTTGGCTAGTTTTTACTTTTTGGTTATTTTCCTCCCCCTTTACTGAGATACCTCCCACTGTTAGTTTGGGGCACTATTTTTCAATTCTTCTTCTTGTAGTATTTTGCCCAAAATCCTTTGCAGTGCTGGTGTTATGGGTGTGAATTCTTTTAGTTTTTATTCATTGTGAAAGATTTTAATTTTATTGTCAAATCTGAAGCTTAATTTTGCTGGATACAGTATTCTTTGTTGGATTTCATTATTTTTCAGTGTTTGAAATACATTGTTCCAGGATCTTCTCACTTTCAAAGTTTGTGATGAAAAATCAGTCGTTAATATAATTGGTTTACCCCTGAATGTAATCCGCCTCCTTTCTCTCGTAGCTTTTAATATTCTCTCCTTGTTCTGTATTTTGGCTATCTTCATAATTATATGTCTTGGAGTTGGTCTATTATGGTTTTGAATGTTTGGGGTCCTGTAGGCTTCAAGGATTTGGCAATCCATTCCATCTTTCATCTCTGGGAAGTTTTCTAGAATTATTTCATTTAATATGTTGTCCATTCTTTCGGTTTGAATCTCTATGGCTTCTTCTATTCCGATGACTGTGAAATTTGTTTTTTTTATGACATCCCATATCTTTTGAATAGACTGCTCTTGGGACTTAAGCATCTTTTCTGTGTTGACTATATTCTTTTCAAGTTGATAAACGTTGTCGTCATTATCTGATGTTCTGACTTCTATTTGATCTAGTCTATTTGTAATATTCTCGTTTGAGTTTTAATTAATAGTTTCCTGCATTTCTAGGATTACTGTTTGATTTTTTTTAAGATCTCTATCTCCTGGTAAAGCTTTTCTTTGCCATTTGAATTTGTTTAATTCATTTTCAAAATATACTTTTATTGCTAGGACTTGCTGATTCATGTATTCTCTAATATCCCTTTCCATCTGAGTTAGGTAAGCCTTGAGTTTTTTTCCCTATCCCTGTTTCTGATGATTCTAGGTCCTCCTGTAGAATTAAGTTGTCCTGCATTGTTTGTACACATTTTTTTCCTTTGTTTTTTCATGATGTTCACGTTGTTTTCCATCTCTATTTGATTGCTGTTTTTCTGCTCTATTCTATAGATTTATTTTGGTTTAATATATCTGTTGTCTCTCCTTTGTGTTGGTAGACTATGCCTGCTAAAGTGAATTCTGCTTGGAAGGAATTGCGATGGCCGAGCTCCAGTGATGTCACCTGTCTGCTATGGCGGGCCCCAGGCTCCTTGCCAGGGTGTTCAAATGGGAGTGGGCTGGGACTGATCTGTCTCTGTTTGTTTTCAACTCCCGGTCGCCGGCGGGCGGGCGGTCTCCAGCTGTCCAGTCACACAGTCAGCGGGTGGGCTGTCACTGGTGGGCGGGAGATCTCTAGCCACCCAGTTGCACGTTCAGCCAGCGGGCGATTGGTCGCTGGTAGGCAGGCGGGCACCAGCCACCCAGTCGCACCAGCAGCGGGCTGTTTGTGACCAGTGGGCGGGCGTTCTCCAGCCGCCCAGTCAGGCGGGCCTGGCCTCTAGTCCCCTGTTATCTCCTGCTAGTCCTGGTTTCTCGTGCTAGACCAGATTTCCCCTGAGTGATGCCTCTCAGCAGCTCATACTGTCCTCTGGGCCTGCCGTTTCTTGGGTGTGGATGGTGTCTATGGGGAACCCCGGCACTCTATTGTTTTGATTTTTTCCTCTTGCCCCTCTCCCAGCTCTGGCTAGACAGGTTTCGTTTTCGCCGCTGATGGGAGGGGAAGTTGAAGGTCAGGTGCCTGTAGTTTTCCCGACGTCTTTATGCAGGCTCTCTCTGATAATCTCTCCAATGGAAAGCCTAAGAGAGATTTTATGTGAATTCCCTGCTGTATGGGAGATGAGCTGAGTAACACAAACCTGTTTTATTGTTGCAATCTGTTGGAGAGTGGCGGTGGTTACTTCTGCTCTCCAAGATGGTGACCGTTGGTTTCCTTGGTGGAGTTTTTATTGTGGGGGGATAGAACTGTAGCACTTCCTTCCCCGTTTGAAATCCCAAACTCAGCCCGGGGCTCAGTTGGAGGTCAGCCAGCAGGATTCCACAGAATCTGCAGCAACGTTTCTCCCTGCCGGCTGGTCGCTTCTAGGTGGTGCCCTGCTGTCTCTAGCCACGGGGCAGGCCACACAGATTTGTCAGCCCGGATCTCCGGTCGCACATTTGGCTCGTGTTTGAGACTCAATTACCAGACCTCATTGTTGGAAATCATTCTTCTAGGTTTCGGTGCACACCCATTTTTCTGTAAGATCCTAACAAGATAATTTTTTGTCGTTCTAACTCGTTATTCACCTGTGAAGTGGCGCAGTTCACAGGGTGTGAGTGGCAGATTCAGAGACATCCCTTCATCCTGACCAGGTTGTTTGCCATGGAAGATGACTTTTGCTCTCTCAGGTCCTTCATAGCTGCCTACATCTTCTCCATGGCTTATTTCTCCATGGACCTTTGAGGTTCTCAGCAGGTGAAAGATCCCCTACATTCCTGTATTATAAGACCAACTCTGTCCGTGCTCTTCTTTAAAGTTAGATTGAGGGAACACTGTAGGGTTAGGGTTAATAACATGTTTGATTTCGGTTAGGAATCATTCTGTTTATGAATAATTCTATTGAGAAGCTGCGATATGTATAAGAATATATAGTTGAAATATATGTAGGAAAACAGAAATCTAAGTAAGATTTGAATCCCAGAATGGCATTGGGCCCTTAATTGGGATACTTAGCGTTGAATTACGTTCTGCACAGATGTCTCAGGTAAATTGATATACAATGTCATAGGACCCTGTACCTTGGAAGATTGAATGTAGATGAGAACATCCATTTAAAAAGGTATAGTTGTTATTGAATGGTTAATTAAATAGGTACTTGTCACTTCCTGTTTTTCTCTATGCTTAACAAAACACTGTTGAAATCTTGAGAACTGTTTGCTAATCTTGTTCCCAGAATGTGCTGTCCCCAGTTTTCAAACTGCAGAATTTACTCTCTCACCTGGTTGCATGCAAACTGCCCACTCCCACTGACCCATCAATAAACTTCCCTCCTTGCCCTCGGCACGGAAAGTATGTAAGCTCTGCTCAAGCTCTTCTCAGGGCTCTCTGCTGTATTCAAGTGAGCTCTGAGCCCCAGCATGCTGGAACTCCAATAAACCCTTTGCTGTTTCATGAGTCAGTTTTTTGGTGGTCTCTTCCTCCAATGCACGCCCGACCTTTACACATGAAGTTTCCACTGATATCTGGCAGCGGCGGATGAGAGACCCCAACGGGCTACTCTTGGGGTAAGTAAGTCTCCTATTCCTGGTTTCAGGTTTCAGGTTAGGACTTGGAAAAATGGCTATTGATGAAGAGTGTGAGCTCTCTCCGACAGTGGCTGACAGACGTGTCACAGAGCCACAGGCCACGTTCCTGGAGGACGCCCCAGAGGACTTGGGAAATTTAGTTATAATAGATTCCTCGACTCAGTGATATTTTGTTTTGGATTCGGTATTGCCAGCCCATTGGTTATTGCCGGATACTCAGTCCTGATCTCAGTGTTGGACGTCCATTGCCTGTCTTTATTGTCTTGTCTTGTCTGTTTCATGTGTCATTGCTTTCACTGTTTGTGGATCTTTCATTATGGGACAGAGCACTTCAATGCTAGATCTCAGTTTAAAGCGCGACTCTTATGCGTGGTCTCATAAAATCCCAACACAATTAATGGCAATACTTCTCTGAGCTCAGTTCCAGAACTCAGTCTCTAAGGGGAATCACACCAGAGTTCAAGCCCAGGTGGACCCAGTCATCTCTTCCAAATGCCACACAAATGACCACAATTAAAACCAAAACACTCCCCAATGGCCCTCATCTTCTTCCATATAGACACTCATCATAACCTCTGGCTGGACGTTTCCATGAGGGGCATAGCCCAAGACAGTGTCCAAAACATGCTCCCTTGCCGCTAATTTGCCTAAAGTCAGGGTGGCCTGGAAACCCTTCCAGTGAACCAGGATTGATCAAATACACCTGCCATTAATACTGATCTTCTTCTGCAATTTGAGGCCTACTGACTGTCAGGTGTAGATTCTTTATGTGAATTTCAGTCATAAGAAAACCCAACCACATCTGCAGTGCTTTGAAAAACTCATTTGACCCAAAGGATCCCAATTCTCACTTGATGGACGTCAAGAACCTAACAGAGGACGGAGAGAAACTTCACCCACAATGACTGCTCTTTTGGCAATTTTGGTTTTGGATGCACACATGGGATCTTTCTTTAGATCTATCAGTTGCAGAGAATCTAAGACACAGCCTCACACAGGGCATAGAGTTGGATTCAGACACATCCATTTCCAAAGCAAGTAAGCAAAGAGCCACAGGTTATGCCCATTCATTTAGATCTGAAAACTGTTTTCTTCAGGCTTCACAAAGGGGTGGTCCGAAACAAAGAACTTCTTGACATTCAAGGCAACAGAACATTATGTAAGCAAAAGGCTCAAAGAAGGGTTTCTCCACTGAGAGTTTACTGGTCACACTGATATCTGCGTTTTCTGAGATGCTCGCCATTCCCTTCATCAATCCAGTACATGGCCATGTCACAGAGCTTGGAGGTGGTACATATCTTGGACACAAAACCATGAGCCTATTCTGGAGATTGGCGAGAATTCAGAAAGAAAATTGAAAATTACTAAGATCGTTGGTGTTGCCCATCCTTAAGGAAAGCTGCAATCCATTCATTAATTGGGCAGGATGAATGCTGGGAAGCTTTCTACAAGACAGGACAAATCCATTGATGCATTCTCTTTTCTAATGTCTACAACCACGGACATAGTGGGATACACAGACATAGAAACACTCGCCTTGTCAAACGTCTTACTAGAAACAGTTCAACCCCAAAAAACAAACCACCTTTCCTACCTATTCTCAGAACATGAGACAAAATCATAAACCCAAAACCACACCCATATTGGCACCTCCTTCCCCCAAGTAGGTCTGTGACTCTAGGGAGTGTCCTCTGACTGGTGGGCCATACAATTTTCCCCTGAAAAGTCCTGTCCTGTCTCAGGTCTGTTCTCCTTGACCAACTCTGTTAAGTTGTCAGAAGCTAGTGTTTAGCCACTACCTGCTTTCTCAGGAAAGGCCCTTCTTCAGAGCTCTCCTTGCTTTTGAAATCCTAACATCAGTAGGTACAAAGAAAGACTGACTCTGTCCTTGGTAAATCCAAACAAGTGAGCCCATTGGGACTGGGACTGGGACTGGCTCTATGTGCCTGGTTTCCAGTATCCCAAGTTCAGAGAGATCCATCACCAAGAAAGTGAGTTGAGGTCACTCCCTTCAGGAACTGAATAAATTCACTGCCTTGTAAACCATTTTGTCCTAATAGTTGCTTCCAAGTGTCCCATTAGATGGAGGCTTCCCCTACTTCCTTTGAAACTTTCACAAGTTAGAATGGTATGTCAACCTTAGGAACCCGGGAATAGCTATCCACACAGGCCTGGTTTGGTCAATCTCCTCTACATTAAGAAGAGAGAGGCTGATTCAGACACATCCCTTCATCCTGACCAGGGTGATTGCCATGGAAGATGATTTTTGCTCTCGCAGATCCTTCATAGCTGACTATATCTTCTCCAGGATTCATTTCTGCATGGACTTTGGAGGTTCTCAGCAGGTGGAAGATCCCCTACATTCCTGTATTGTAAGACCAACTCTGTCCCTGCTTTTCTTTAAATTTAGGTTGATAGAACAGTGTATTCTTAGGGCTAATAAAATGTTTGATTTGAGTTAGGAATAATCCTGCGGGATGAATAATGGTATTGGGAACCTGAGATATTTATAAAAATATAGAGGTTAAATATATGAATTAAAACCGAAATCTAGGTAATTTTGAAGCTCAGAAGGGCATTGGGCCCTTGATTGGGATACTTAACTTTGATTTACATTGTGTACAGATGTCTCAGATAAATAGATATACAATGGCATCGGACCTTGTAGCTTGGATGATTGAATGTTGAAGAGAACATCCAGTCAAAAACGGATAGTAGGTAGAATTAGGTACAGAGTTGGTTTAGGAAGAAGAGTGAGTATAGGATTTGGAACAAAAGTTCTGGAGCATTAGGGTTGTGGTTAGAGAGTGAAAGTGAACATAAGTTCATGTGAAGGGTCAGTCACAATGGTGAACTGGTGAAAATATGCAGGAAACCACATATCTTTAGAGACATTATGAAATCAGGCAAAGTATAAAGTGAGTGATATGATTATGCATTTTCAACAGGGTTGAGTTTGAATATATAATCTTAGGAAGAAACAAATTTCCCCTTCCTCTCCTGTTTTCTCTTTTCTTTCCACTATACAAAGTGTAATCTGGGACAGAAAAGATCCGTCCTTTATAGGGCATATCAGGACATATACAGGATTGCCTGGAGCCCTAGTTTGGGTAATGATTTAGCAGATAAAACTACGCATGACATACATATTTTCTCTACAGTAGAAGAAGCTACAAATTTTCATTAAAAATTCCATGTCAATGCTAATACTATACATAAGCGCTTTAAAATAACTAAGGAACAAGCTAGACAAATAATAAAACAATGTCAAAATTGTGTGACCATTTTACCACAAGTTAATCTTGGAGTCAATCCTAGAGGATTGATACCTAACCATATTTGGCAGATGGACGTCACAAACTTGCCAGAATTCGGAAAATTAAAATATTTGCATGTTACAGTTGATACTTCTTCTGAATTTTTGATGGACTCCCTTCATGCCGGAGAAAAAAAACTAAAGATATTATAGCTCATTGCTTACAAAATTTTGCCACTGTGGGCATTCCAAAACAGTTAAAAACAGATGTTGCCCCTGGTTATACTTTTACCTCTTTTAAAGAATTTTGCTCATCATTTTGCATTACTCATATAACAGGAATCCCATACAATCCGCAGGGACAAGGCATAGTTAAATGAGCTCATCAAACTATTAAAACGTACTAATTAAACAAACAAAAAAAAAGGAATTGGGAAGGGGTATATATTCCCCAAAGATAAACTTAAAATAACCCTTTTTACTCTAAACTTTGGAAATTTGGATTCATCAGGGCTTATTCCTGTGGAAAGGCATATGTGTCCAAAAAATGTACATAAGCCCAAGGTACTTTGGAAGGATATTCTAACAGGACAATGGAAATGTCCTGACCCAGTAATTGTCTGGAGTTGGAGGTCTGTTTGTGTGTTTCCACAGGGAGAACAGCAGCCGATTTGGATTCCAGAGAGACTAACTAAAGCGATTTCTACAGATTAAAAGAATATGATTTGGCTCAAATCCATAACAGCTGATGTCCAGAACTCCAGTTTGGCTATTCTTACATCTGTGACAAATCCAGGATGCTTTTTTCAATATCTATTTTATTATTACCCTTTCCCATGTCATGAAGTTCTATTTTGTTTTTTGAGCTCATACAAACCTAGGTTAATGTTTTGCTGATCAGTTCTATTTTTGGACTATAGAGTTTTTAGACATTGCAATGGAGATTTCACCTGTAAAATGTTATAAGGCCTTTACTCTTATGTTATGTGTTGTATGTATTATATTACGTGTGCACACTTGTGTTTTTTGTTATATGTTTGAATGTACGTATGTCCATATATCATATATGATGAGCGCTCATGAAAAAATGGATCCAAATATATTTTTATACACTTGATGTAAATGTTTTAATTTAAATTGGGTAAACACCTGTTGAGGATTGTTTTAAAATGTGTACAAAAAAGGAGGTTAACAGATCTGTTTGTTTACTTTCACCTTTTCTTTTCATTATATTTAATAATTCTCTTCAAGACAATGTAAATTGTTAAGAAAATTGTTTTCTTTTAGTACCTTCTGGAATGTTACATAATTTTTCTTTGGCCATTATTGCCAAAATTCCTATCTTCATCCCAGTGCCTGTAAAGACAAAGATAAAACCAATCTACAGCTTCTGCAATAGCCATCACTGAACTGCTTGCAGAACTTGCCTCGACTATGTATCACCTGTATGCATTGTGAACTCACCTGCATGCATTGTGAACAATATGTTGGTGAATTGACTTGTGGTAGTGTTGGGGTATTTTTGCTGATGATGTCATCGGTGGTACAATTTTTCCAAAAGGAGCCGTCAATTGGCTTGGTGTATCTTCCTCCCTTCTGCTGTCATGGTCGTTCAGCTAAAATTTGGGGGCCAACAGAGGTGAGACAAAGAACCTCACCCCCCGCTGGTACAAAGACCTCTCCACAGGTGTGACTGTATACTGGACCTGTAGCTAGTGACGGGTAAGATCCAATTGCAATGGTACCAATCTAAGACTGGAGGCTGATACCTTGAGGTCAGCTCATTCGATAATGGGTAAGCACCATATGTACTATTGGACAACCTAAGGCAGGCATGGTCCCTAAGCCACATGCTTGTTGTTTAAACAGAGAGGGGGAGGTGTTGAGAGGCACAGCCCAAGGGGCCAAACAAACTTTCAGACTGCCGGCTGATGATTGGCTAACAGCGGCCCCAGCAACATCAAGCTAATTGGCTCCTCTGCGGTGATGCTCATTGGAGATGCTCATTGAGCAGTTTCCCCACCCTTTCAGACTGCAAGCTGATGATTGGCTCACAGCAGCCCCAGCAATATCTAGCTGATTGGCTCCTCTGTGGTAATGCCATTGGGCTGTTTCCCCACAATTTCAGACAATGGAGCTGCTCATTGTGGGACTTTTTGGGCTCTGCCCACACGACCCAGCCAATCGACCTCAAGAGAAGGAGTGTGGAGGTTGAGAGCTTGTGGGAAGCCAGTAGTGGCAGTTGGGCTCTGAGGGTTTTTCCCGAGGAGCTAATTTTTAGTCATGTGTGGTTCTAAAAGTAATTTTAGTTTCTTTTGACAAGTGGCTCCTGAATTGTGCCCAGCCAGATTGCAGCAATCCTAAAGTGATGGAGAAAAAGAACCCAAACAGAATAGAAATACAAGCAGTTTAGAGAGGCATGGTGTATAGTTGGATTTACCTTTTGCATGATAAAGGGTAGGTGTTATAAATCTAGTCAATTTTAAATTGAAATAGTTCTCCATGTGTTTTATAGTTAACAAATATGTGAATTCCTATCTCCCTTTATCTGTAGGCTATTCAGCACATGTATTTTTGAATGTACATATAGAATCCTACCTGGTATCACATGTACATTTTTGTTAGATGACTGACTTGGCAGATACAAATTTTTAGAAGAGGTCACTCCTCCTAAACGTTGTTGGAATTGAAAATTAAAACTATGGGTGAGCTTCCTAGTTGAACAATATAATACATAAATCCATGTTCAGTAAAATGAATAGTTTTGGATCTGTGGATGTTATATATTTCATGATGAATTTCGATTGGCATATATATTGCTACCTTTTAATGCCTCTCTCTCTCTCTCTCTCTCTCTCTCTCTCTCTCTCTCTTTATATATATATATATATATATATATATATATATATATATATATATATATATATATACACACACACACTCTCCAGATTTTTCAGAATGTAAAATATATGTGTCTTATTATACAATCCCTAAATGCATTCATGTTCATGAATGTGGATTTATAACCAAATGTTCACAAAGTTATTTTCAGAAATATTCATCCACCTTAAATACATATTGTATCCTAGTACTGAAATCAAAATTCAGTGAATGGTGCATAGAAGTCCTAATTTTTCTACAGTAACTGACCCACTTTAACATCAATGCAAGTAGATTCCTATGGGACATGATGTCTATTTTGACCTTCATTTTTATTCAACACTGTTACATGACTATTTCTTCAGTTTATGCACATCATAGGATATATATTTCATTCACAATTTTGCAAATTGATAGGCTTTTGTTTCACTTTTAATCACTTCTTGCTTCAGTACACAAGTATTCCTCTATGTTTTTTGACTGGTCTTTTCATGATACTTCATTTTATTTTAGATTTCAATAATCACTTTTAAAGCAAAACTCACACACTCTTCATGATAAACCATAAACCTAATATTACCATTAGATGTATAAATGGTTGTAATGAATGTATGTATCTCAATATAAGATTTCCTGTAATTTTGTAAATATCAATTCAATCCAATATTTAAAGTTGGAACCAGTAATATTATTTATTCACAGTATGGTCTATTCATTCATTTTATCTATATTCCTAGACACAGGGAACACCTATTTGTACACCCTATACTAATTTATACACCTTCAAAATATTGCCCACAGAAATGGTGGAAGAAATACTGATGTCACCTGATCTACATATGCACTTTATCACAGTAATATTCTGGAAACAAAATGCAAAGTTCACACTTATGACTGTGCCAAAGCCTAAATGGAAAGTGTGCATGGATTACTAACAATATCCATGTCCAGATTGCCTAATTCTCTCAAATGTCAATCCTATTGGTGACTAAATATTTGATTCTTTCTAAGATTTTATACTCAACCTCTACCCTGTTGAAAATGTCTAATCCTATCACTCAATTTATACTTTGCCTGATTTCTTAATATCTCCATTGATATCTGCTTCCCCATATATTTTCCCCAGTTCATCATTGTGTCTGACTCTTCACATGTGGTGACATTTACATTCACTCTCTACCGCAAACCCTATTGCTAAAGAACTTTTTGTCCAAATCCTATACTCACTTTTCTTCCTAAACCTACTGACTGTCTTCCTAATCCTACCAACTATGCCTATATGAGTGGATGTTTTCTTCTACATTCAATCATCCAATTTTCAAGGTCCTATGCCATTGTATATCGATTTATCTGAGACATCTGTTTAGAAGATATTTAAAAGCTAAGTATCCCAATCAAGGGCCCAATGCTCTTCTGGGCTTCAAATCTTACCTAGATTTCTGTTTTTATACTTATATTTCACCTATATATTCTTGTAAATATCACAGGTTCCCAATACCATTATTCATCCAGCAGAATGATTCCTATCCCAAATAAAACCTGTTATTACCCTAACCATACACTGTTCCCTCAATGTAACTTTACAGAATAGCAGGGAAAAAGTTGGTCTTACACTACAGGAATGTAGGGGATCTTCAACCTGCTGAGATCCTCAAAGGACCATGCAGAAATGATACCCTGGAGAAGTTGTAGGCAGCTATGAAGGACCTGAGGGAGGAAAACTCAACTTCCATGGTAAACAACCTGGTCAGAATGAAGGGATGTGTCTTTATCAGCCTCTTTCATCTTAATGTAGAGAAGATTGACCAAACCAGGCCTGTGTGGAGAGCTGTTCTCGGGTGCCTATGGTTGATATACCATTCCAACGTGTGAAAATGTCACAGGAAGTAGGGGCACCCTCCATCTCATGGGACCCTTGGAAGCAACTCTTAGGACAAAGTGGTTGCCAAGGCAGTGACTTCATTCACTTCCTGATTGAGGTTACCTCACATAACGTCCTGGGTGATGGAACTCTCTAAACGTGGGATTCAGAAAGCCAGGCAAGCACAACCAGTCCCAGTCCCAGTCCCAGTGGTCTCACTTTTTTTGGATTTACCAAGGACAGAGTCTGTCTTTCTTGGTACCTACTGATGTGAGGATGGCCAAAAGACAGGAAAGCTAAGAAGAGGGGCCTTTCCTGATAAAGCAGGTAGTAGCTCACCACTGGCTTCTGACAACTTCACACAACATTCCTCCCTCAATGCAGCACAAAGGTCCCTTTCACTCATGAAGAGGAGGTCCAACCCTCAACTGTTCTGTAAAAGAACTTCAGAGAGAGAGGTTAAAGATTCCTGCAAAGCTGTTATGGAGGTTTCTAATATATTTAAGTTTTGGTCTATTTCTGCTTCTAACTGGGTCATTTGTTGTGTCCCATGGACCAGGGCAGTGGTTCCTGTGCCCACCCTTGTGGCAACTCCTATTCTTTATAGGATGGCTAAAGTGAGGGACATATGTTCCCAGTGAAACCGGGTTGTATGTCCCACCTATTCGATCTTCAAATGAACCTGCGTCATGATAGAGCATTCTGGGTAACATATGCACCATTACACAATTAATCACATCCGTTTTTCATTTCATGAAAACATCAACAATGTTTTAGTATATAGAATTATAGTGTTGTAGGGACGGACAAGGCAAGGCACCTAAGATAGCACCAAAGACAGTGAAACAGTCCTATTTGGTTGCACCCAGATTCAGAGGGCATTGCTTCGGTTGTAATCAATTAATCTTCTGAATTCCAAGTTTAGGTAGTTTCAGAATTTTGTACCCAACATGTAAGAGAAGTGGCTCAGAAGATCACACTCTGCAGAAGTTCACAAAAAGCTGTTTTTGTTTCTGTTTTTTTTTTCTCTGTTCTGGGCAAGTTAACTTTTCAAGGACAACTGGGTGGGGGAGAGCTTTTACTTCCCTTTCTTTTTTTCCCCCTGCCAGCTGTTACCATGGAGCCCAGATGGTAACTTCTTTATCTTAGAAATGTTGCCATCTCTGTGAAGCCCCAGTTCAAGGCCAGAGGAATTGTTCACATATTTTGTGAAAAACTAGTAAGGGGGTGTCTAGCTTAGGAGTGCTGATTATTTTTAGCCAGTGGCCAAGTGGAACAGGGCAACATTAAATGAGGAAGGTTATCTACACTGAAATCGTTTATAGGGACTTTTTTGCTGAAAGTCCTAAAGTCAGCCATGGTGAAGACTCCTGGAGAAGGTCAGTGAAAACTTTTCTGTGGGCCTGGTACAGAGGGGGGAGACAGAGAAGTTGGGGCTTAGAGCAGCTTCATGGATCTGAGAATGAGAAAGGAGAGATGTAAAAGAATAATGGGAAAGGGGTTTGGGATATTCCTAGCAACAAAACTTGAGCAGTAGAACAGGTAGAGCAGAGGGGAAGAAGGGAGTGAGTATCCACAAAGCCTGTGAGGGACTTTAAATTTTTAGTAACCTGTTTTCAGTGATGAAAGAGCAACTTTAAAGGCCATTTTCATTACATTTGGATAAGGGTCTGAGGGCTCTCCTCAGCTGGTTTGAGCTATGGGTTAGCTGGAAAGAGGACCTGGTGGGACCCAGTGCGGGCAGTGACAAGAGAAGAGAGGAGTGAGTCGGTGGAGGGGTACCTCAGTACCTGCTTCTCAGCCAGGGGGCAATGATCTGAGAACCAGTGTTGGTTTGGGTTTTTGATCTAGTAATTGAAGGGAAGAAATCAGGTTGCTGAGTTTGGAGTGACAGCAGATAGTCTGGAGATGAAGGCTGAGGGTGAGGATCTATTGGAGAAGCATAGTTCAGGATGTGAGCGAAGGAGGGAAAAGGCCTCCACATAGGGGAATCTCCTTTTACCCTTTTGAGCACTTGCAGAAGTTAAAAAGGTCACACAGTATTTGAGGATCTAGAGACCCCTCTGGGGGCCATGGGTTTTGGTTATCTAATTGGTCATATGGCCAATGCTGTGTACAGAATTTGATGAGGAGTTCGGGTTCCATCAGGAAGCCCCTGTATGCTCACATCCCCATGACTTACAGAAGAAATTGGCTTTTCCTCCACACAGCTGTTGCTGTTTGTGGCTTTGATTGTCTGCCGGGCAAATATAGTAATCTAGGCTAGCCAACCTGCACCTGGCTTACCTGTCCCGACATCCATAATGTTTGTTTCCATTATTTATGGTACAAAAGGTATTTAATGGAATTTTAGTGGTATCCTCTTCATCAGGGATATCCTAATAGGAAAGACCTATAGCCAGCTAACAAATGTCTGGGTGGAGAAATGGCCACCAGGTCCCAAAGTGGGCTATATGTGAGATAGATTATACTTCTTCTCCAGTAGGATTTGTGATCAGCCATCGCTGCTGAAAGGGCTGATGAGGGTTAGAACTACTGGTGGTCAAGGAGAGACTCTATAGCTTCATCCACCTGGCGAATACACAATTTGAAAGGGTTACCAGTCTCTTCCAGTTTCCAGGCAGAGTCTGGACAGGGTGCAGGCTTGAGATGAGAGGCCAGGATCCAGGAAGTGATTCTGTCTACCTTTACCACTGTAGGTGTTATAAGTAGAACCTGGTATGGTCCTTTCCAGTGGGGTTCCAGGGATGACACCTGATGTTGTTTTACATAGACAAAGTCTCCTACTTGATATTGATGTGGAGTCCCCTCATCTCCAGGTTGGTAGGCAGTGGCCAGCTGTTTTCACAGGTATCGCTGAGTTCTTTCAACAGCTGTAAGTCTGTCAAGCATGGTGGTGTGGAAGGGATCGTTAGGTCTTAGAGTTGGGGTTAGGTCCCTTACTGGAATAGGGGCCCCATAGGGAATTTCATAGTGGGTGAGGTTACACAAAGAAACAGAGAGAGAATTTCTTGCATGAAACATTGCATAAGGCAGAAGCATTGTCCAATCTTTTATGTCGGTCTCTAAGCTTAATTTCATTAAGGTCTCTTTAATGGTTCTATTCATTCATTCTACCTGTCCTGCACTCTGTGGTCTATAAGCACAATGTAATCCCCAGGGTACTGGCTAACCCCTAACGTACCTGGGTCATGAATGCAGGTCCATTATCAGACTCTGTTACCTTAGGCAGGTCGTATCTTGGAAAAAAATCTTCCAGGATCTTCTTGACCACCATTTGTGCTGTTTCTTTCTTTCTTTCTTTTTCTTTCTTTCTTTCTTTCTTTCTTTCTTTCTTTCTTTCTTTCTTTCTTTCTTTCTTTCTTTCTTTCTTTCTTTTTTTGGTGGGGAAGGCTTTAATCCATCCTGAAAATGTATCTACAAAGACTAGGAGATATTTAAGTCCATACCTTGCATGCTTAATTTCAGTAAAGTTTACTTCCCAGAATTGTCCTGGTCTTTTTCCTCCTAGGTGCTTTCCTCCAGGAAGCTTGGAAGGGTAAGCATAAACAAATTGATGGACCCGACAGGCTTTTGTTACCCATTCAGTCCTTTTGCTGTGATTTGGTCAGTGGAAAACTCTGTTCTTGATCCTTCAGGAATGCCTGCAGTTTCTTTGAACAAAGTTGAGTGAGTTGATGTACATTTTCTACTGACATAGTTAGAGCCATGACTATAGGAGTTTTTACTGAAGGATTTAGAAATCCCACTTGGTTGCCTTCAGGGTTAAAAGTTATTTTGGCCCAGAGCTTGGTGAGCAGATCTCTGCCCATCAATGGGGCCAGGCATTCTGTGATTACTAGGAAGGATTGATGGATTTTCCTTTTCCCAGGTCTATGGTCCTCTTAGTTGTCCAAGCCCGATACTTACTGCCATTTGCCCCTTGAACTAGAGACCTTTTATTTGATAGATGGCCCAATGGGGCCTTGAGGGCTGAGTATATTGCCCCTGTATCCACTTCAAAGTTTACTGGGGTCCCCTACACTTCAAAAGTTACCCTGAGCTCCGGGAGGGGATGTTAGCCCCGACTTTTGGAGTCATCCTCAAGAGTCAGAATGGCTGGCAGGAGTGGCTGTCTCTTTCTAGGGAACTCTTTGGCCCAGTGTCCTTTTTTTTACAGTAGGCACAGTGATCTGAGGCAAGGAGTGGCCTCTGGCGTGGGCCCAGGTATCCCTTCCTGTCTCCCTGTTTCTTAATTTCTGGCCTATTTGTTGTTGTGACCAGGACCTTAGTCAGCGCCTTAGTCTGTCTTTTGTTTCTTTTATCCTCCCTTTGTTCCCTTCTCTTCCTCAGTTTCTCTCTTAAAGTATACCTTCTCAGCTTCTCTGACTAAATCTCTCAAAGTCATATCTTGTAATCCATCTAAGCATTTTAACTTTCTTTTAATATCCGGGGCAGCTTGCCCAATAAAGGCCATTGTGACAGATGATTTTGATCCTCTGCCTGAGGATTGAAAGGAGTGTATCTTCTATATGCCTCCATAATTCTCTCTAGAAACATAGAGAGAGGTTCTTCAGGCCCTTGAATAATCTCTCTTACCTTGGCCTAATTAGTTGGTCGCCTAGCGGCCGCACGGAAACCCACTATTAGATCCCGGTGATAAGTGAACAGATGCTCCCTACCTTCAAAGATTTGGGGGCCACAGTTGGGTTGTTTCAAAGGAAAGCTGGCTTTGATTATCTTGGGAAGTTGTGTCAGTCACGCATCTGGTCAGAGGATATTTTTTTCCAGCTTCCAGGAGTATTCTATTTTGATCCCCTGTCATGAAGACAGTCCCTATGAGTTGTTGGCAGTCATCTCAAGTAGGCTAGTGTGAAAACATCAATGACTCAACCAGACCTGTGTGCCAGGTGGGGTGCTCAGAAAAAGGGGGATTGTTATATTTCCAATTATGTACGTCTGAAGAGGAGAATGGCCAAAACTGGTAGGCTTGCATTTTTTCCCCCATGGCCGTCGTCAATCTTTGGCCCATAGGGATGGAGGGGGAGCATCATGGGAGTTCCAGTGTTTTCAACTATTCACTGCTGGCGAGTTCCTATAGCCGGGCCAGCTTCCTCAAGGGAAGGAAGGGCTGTGTGTGCCACTGGGGAGCTATCTGGAGGGTGCTGTGCTCCTCCAATTGCAGAGAGGCTGAGTCAGCAGCAGGGGAATCACTTAGAGGGTGTTGGGGATTGGGGGAAGAGGGCAGGGGATAAGGAGGGGGAGGAGAATCCAGTAGAGTCAAATCTTGTGACTCAGGGAGAACAGAGGGTGGAGAAGGAAGAAGAGCAGAGGGTTTGAGAGATCATGGGGGAAGGAGTAGGAGCAGGGGCAGCGGTAAGGAAAGGCTTCACCCATGGAGGAGGAGATTTGCAGAGGTCCTGCAAAGTTAAGATATATGGCGGAATGATCCAGATGGCTATGTGGCCCTGGCTAAAAGACAATATCTCTAACTTTTTAAATTAGTGGGAAGTAGAAAGATCCTTCTAGAGGCCATCCGACTCGAAAGGTGGGTCATTCTGAGGCACAGAGCGTCTTCCAGGTCCAGTGTTTTACTAAATAAAAAAGATTCTGAGCCCTTATGTGGACTTTGGGCCAGTGATCAATGGTCAGGGACAGAGGCATTGAAGTGCTCTGTCCCATAATGAAAGATACACAAATAGTGAAAGCCACGACACATGGGGTCTCACATTCGCCGCTGCTGGATTTCAGTGGAACCTCCATATGAAAAGGTCGGGCAAGCCTTGGAGGAAGAGACCACAAAGAGATTGTCACATGCAACAGCAAAGGGTTTATTGGGGGTCCAGCATGCTGGGGCTCAGAGCTCAATTGAAAAGAGATGAGAGCCCTGAGAACACCTTAAGCAGAGTTTATATAATTTTCTTGGAGAGGGCAGGGAGGAAAGTTTATTGATGGGTCCGGGTGAGTGGGCAGTGTGCGTGCACACGGGTGAGGGAGTACATTCTGCAGTTTGGCAGTTGGGGAGAGCACATTCTGGGAACAAGATTAGCAAAGAGTTCTCAAGATTTCAAAAGTGTTTTGTTAAGCATACAGAGAAACAGGAAGTGACAAGTACCTATTTTATTAACCTTTAACTACCGACTATCCCTTTTTGACTGGATGTTCTCTTCTACATTCAATCATCCAAGGTACAAGGTCCTAGGCCATTGAATATTGATTAATCTGACACATCTGTGCAGAACCTAATTCAAAGCTAAGTATCCCAATCAAGGGCCCAATTCTCTTCTGGGCTTCAAAACTTACCTAGATTTCTGTTTTCATACATGTATTTCACCTATATATTCTCATACATATCACAGGTTCCCAATACCATTATTCATCCAGCAGAATGATTCCTAACCAAATCGAAAATGTTATTAACACTAACCGTACACTTTCCCCTCAATCTAACATTACAGAGAGGAGGGACAGAGTTAGTCTTACAATACAGGAATGTAGTGGATCTTCCACCTGCTGAGAACCTCAAAGGTCCATGCAGAAATGTCCTCTGGAGAAGATGTAGGCAGCTATGAAGGACCTGGGAGAGTAAAAGTCATCTTACATGACAAACAACCTGGCCAGGATGAAGGGTTGTGTCCAAATCAGCCTCTCTCGTCCTAATGTAGAGAAGATGGAACAAACCAGGCCTCTGTGGAGAGCTGTTCCCAGGTTCCTATGGTTGATATACCAATCTAACATGTGAAAGTGTCACAGGAAGTTGGGGCAGCCACCATCTCATGTGACCCTTGGAAGCAACTGTTAGGACAAAGTGGTTGCCAAGCCAGTGAACTCATTCAGTTCCTGAAGGAAGTGACCTCACCTCACTTCCGTGGTGATGGAACTCTCTGAACATGGGATCCAGGAAGCCAGGCATCCAAGCCAGTCTCAGTCACAGTCCCTGTGGGCTCACTTGTTTGGATTTACCAAGGACAGAGTCAATCTTTCTTGGTACCTACTGATGTGAGAATGGCCAAATACCAGAAAAGCTCTGAAGAGGGGCCATTCCTGAGAAAGCAGGTAGTGGCTCACCACTAGCTCCTGACAACTTCACAGAGTTGACCAAGGAGACCAGATCTGATAAAGGACAGGCCATTTTGGGAGAACATAGTATGGTCCAGAAGTCAGAGGACACTCTGGATAGTCACAGACCTACTTGAGGGAAGCAGGTGCCTTTTTGGGTGTTGGTGTGGGTTTGTGGTTTTGTCTCATGTTCTGAGAATAGGTAGGAAAGACGGTTTTGAGGTTTGGAGTGAAATGTTTCTACTAAGTCGTTTCACAGGGCGTGTGTTTCTATGTCTGTGTATCTCACTGTGTCCGTGGTTGTAGACATTAGAAAAAAAGAATGCATCAATGGATGTGTCCTGTCTATTAGAAAGCTTCCGAGCATTCATCCTGCCCAATTAATGAATGGACCAGGGCTTGCATAATCAATGGGTAACACCTGCTATCTTCCTAAGTTCCAGTTTTCTTCCTGAATTCTGGCCACTCTCCAGAATAGGCTCATGGTTTTGTCTCCAAGATATGTACCACCACCAAGCTCTGTCACATGGCCATATACTGGATAGCTGAAGGGAATGGCGAGCATCTCAGAAAACTCAGATATCAGTGTGACTACTAACATCTCAGTGGAGAAACCGTGGTTGGGCCTTTTGCTTAACAATTGTTCTTTTCCCCTGAGTCAGGAAGGACTTTGCCTCAGGCCAACCCGTTTGTGAAGCCTGAAGAAAACCGTTTTCAAATGGAAATGAATGGGCATCACCTGTGTCTCTTTGCTTAATTGCTTTGGAAAGGGATGTGTCTGAATCAGGCTCTTGGCCCAGTGTGAGGCTGTGGCTTAGATTGTCAGCACCTGATGGATGTAAAGAAAGATCCCATGTATGCATCCAACACCAAAATGGCCAAAAGAGCAGTCATTGTGGGTGAATTCTCTTGTCTTTCTCTGTAAGTTTCCTGACCTCCATCAAGTGAGAATAAGGATCCTTTGGGTCTAATGAGTTCTTTAAAGCCCTGCAGAGGCTAGCCCATTGGTGCTTGGGTTTTATCATGACTCCAATACACATAAATAATCTAAATCCCACAGTCAGTAGGCCTCAAATTGGAGAAGTGGAGCAGTATTAAATGCAGGCCTATTGGATCACTCCTGTTTCACAGGAAGGGTGTCCAGGCCACTCAAACTTTAGGCAAACGAGGGGCAAGGGAGCTTATTTTGGATACTGTCTTGTACTGTGCTCCTCATGGAAACCTCTAGCAAGAGGTTATGTTCAGTGTCTATATGAAATAAAATGAGGGCCATGTGGGATTTTTTTTGGTTTCAATTGTTTTCATTTGTGTGGCGGTTGGAAGAGGTGACTGGGTCCACCTGGGCTTGAACAGTGGCGTGATTCCCCTTAGAGAGTGAGTTCTGAAACTGACCTCAGAGAAGTATTGCCATGACTTGTGTTGGGATTTTAGGAGGACACGCATGAGAGTCGCCCATGGAAACTGAGATATAGGCCCAGGGTACCTTTCCACAGAGCACTGGGAATCTCAGCCAGGATATCACATGATTTTATTCTTAAAGGCATGTCAGCCATAGTTGAGAATCAAAACAAACATGGACCTCACATTGTAGACCTCAATGAGCCTGGCTTCATGTGACCTTTTGGCCACTCTTTGGAAAGTCTTGCCTGTGAGAGTTCTCGATAGCGTTCATTGAAATGAGCATCCTCACCATTTAATGGTTCCCGAATGAATTAAAACCCACAGTGCCTCCAACTTCATCCTTGAAAAATGCCTAGATAAATACCATGAAATTTTTGAATTTCCCATGACCTGGTCGCACTGGGAACATTTGGATGTCCTACATCATTCATGATTCTATCAGGCAGTGCCTTGATTGACTGGGATTCATAAAAATGGTGTAGAACAGAGATACCAGTAAGTTGGAGCCTACTGAGTGGTGGGCCTAGAGCAGAGGTGGGAAGGTGTATGATAAAACATCTTTGTGAGGCCATGTCAATCTGCCATTAGCTTCCAAATTGCTTGTGACTGACATGGTGCAGCCAGCAGAATGTTCAATGAAATGGCATATTGTTATATGGAGAGGTTTCAGGGCAATGTTCAGAACCAGGTTTCTATGGACAAGGGGGCAAGCTATGAGGGATAGAAGCCTGCTTGGTGCATTCTCCTGAGAACCCTGACCCACCGCACAAGACAGAACTTCCTCCACCACTGTGTCCCATTTGAACTCCTTGTATATCGTGAAGCAAATACCAAAGTCCCAGTGCAGCAGCAAGAAACACCATGAAAATTGGAGGATGACCAAATGGCTTCACAGTCCCCCAGGGAGACACTTAGCCCACAATGGCCACAGTTTACCTACAAAGAGAGAATTCCGCACTGCTACCTCATGTACATTGGAAAATAAGAATCCATGTCCTCCAGGTCACATAGATTCAGACCCAGCTTTGATGGTCTCACTAGAAAGAAATCAAAAGCTCCTGAAAACAATATATATTTCAAGTGCCCAACCACATAGGCAGTTTCCCAAGAAGTCTTTAGGGCACCAGAGCTCCACATTTGAGAAATGTTTACTGTGTCCCTTACTTTGGGAAACTCCTCTAACACCTCCAAGGTTGTGAACTCCCGAGCATATTCCATTCCAGATATGTATTCACAGATTTTCTAACTCTTCTTCTCTAATTCTGTATTACTTGGGGCGGAGTTAATTACAATAAATTTTTCTGGAAGAGAATAAGAAGATTTTTGTGTAGCACATATTTGCATACACATTGTGTTCATTTTCCAATTTTCCATTCGAAATACTGATTCCCTGACACTAACCCATAGCTTGCTAGACTCTGACTACTAATCCTAATGTGATGGAGAAAAATAACTCAAACAGAATAGAAATACAAGCAGTTCAGAGGAGGGGTGGTGTATAGTTGGGCTTGCCTTTTGCAATACATAGGTTTGGAGTTATAAATCTAGTCAATTTTTAATTGAAGTAGTTCTCCGTGTGTTTTTAAAGTTAACAAATATGTGAATTCCTGTCTCCCTTTCTCTGTAGCCTATTAAGCACATGTATTTGTATATGCACATATTGAATCCTACCTGGTATCACACGTACATACTTGTGAGGTGGCCAACTTGACAGATACAAATTGTGGAACAGAAAATTCAACCTATGGGGGAGCTTCCTAGGTGAACAACATTATATATAAATCCATGTTCAGGAAAATAAATATTTTTGGATATGTGGATCATATAAATTTCACGATGAATTTTGATTGGCATATATATTGCTACTGCTCTGTGTGGGTTTTGTGTGTGTATATATATATATATATATATATATATATATATATATATATATATATATATATATATATATATTCTCCAGATTTTTCAAAATGTAAAATATATGTGTCTTATTATACACTCCTAAATTCATTAATGTTCATATATTTGGATTTCTAATCAACTTTTCACAAGATTATTCTCAGAAATATTCATCCACCTGAACTACATATCTGTTTCCTAGTACTGAAAACTAAATTCAGTGAATGGTATATACAAATGCTAATATTTCTACAGTAACTTACCCAGTTTAACATCGGTGCAAGTAGATTCCTATGTTCCATGATGTCTATTTTGACGTTCATTTTTATTCAACACTGGTATATTAGTTTTCTTCATTTTATGCACATCATACGATATATATTTCTTCCACAATTTAGCAAATTTATAGGCATTTGTTTCACTTTCAATCACTTCCTGCTTCAGAACACATGTATTCCTCCAGCTTTCTTGACTGGTTTTTTCATGAGACTTCTTTCTGAACACATTGTTTTCGATTTCCATAATCACTTTTGGGGCAAACTCACACACCCATCATGATAAACCATAACTCTATTATTACCATTAGATGTATAACTGTTTGGAATGAATGATTGTATATCAACATAAAATTTCTTATGTATTTTCAGATATCAATTCAATCCAATATTAAAAGTGGAACCTGTTATATTATTTATTCACAGTATGGTCTATTAAGGCATCATCTCTATATTCATAGACCCAGGGTCTATGTATTTGTATCCCCAATACTAATTTATAAGTCTTTAAAATATTGCTTTCAGAAATGGTGGAAAAAATACTCTAGTCACCTGATATACATATACATTTCATCACAGTAATATTCCTGACACAAAATGCAAGGGTCACACTTATGACTGTACCAAAGCCTAAATTGAATGTGAGCATGTATTACTAACAACATCCATGTCCTGGTTCCCTAATGCTCTCAAATATTATTCCTATTGGTGACTACATATCTGTTTCTTCCTAAGATTATATATTCAAACTCAACCCTGTTAATAATGTCTTATCCTACCACTCACTTTGTACTTTACCTGATTTCCTAATGTCTCCATTGATATCTGATTTCAAATACCTTTTCTCCAGTTCATCTTTGGGAATGACCCTTCAAATGTGCTGACATTTACATTTACTCTCTCACCAAAACCTTATTGCTAAAGAACTTTTGGTCCAACTCCTAGACTCACTCAAATGGGTTCTTCAAAGCCCTGCAGAGGGAAGCCCAGAGATTCTTTGGTTTTCTCATGACTCCAATTCACATAAAGTATCTAAACCCCACAGTCAGTAGGCCTCAAATTCGAGAAGCAGAGCAGCATTAATGGCAGTCCTATTTGATCACTCCTGGTTCACAGGAAGGGTGCCCAGGCCACCCTGACTTTAGGCAAATGAGGGGGAAGGGAGCTTATTTTGGACACTGTCTTGGACTGTGTCCCTCATGGAAACCTCTAGCAAGGGATTATGATGAGTGTCTACATGGAAGAAAATGAGGGCCATGTGGGAGTGTTTTGTTTTTAATTGTGGTCACTTGTGTGGCGGTTGGAAGAGATGAATGGGTCCACCTGGGCTTGAACTCTGGTGTGATTCCCCTTAGAAACGGAGTTTTGGAAATGACCTTAGAGATGTATTGCTATGAATTGTGTTGGGATTTTCGGAGGCCAGGCATGAGAGTCGCCCATGCATGACAATACGCGTCAAATTGGAGAAGCAGAACTTAATGTCCAAATCCTTTACTCACCCTTCTTTTTAATCCTACCGTCTATCTTCCTAATCTCAGATAAATACCATGATATATTTGAAATTCCTATGACCAGGTGGCACTGGGGAATCTTTGGATGTCCTGTTTCTGATCATGAGTGTACCAGACAGTGGCTTAATTGACTTGGTTTTATGAAAATGGTGTAGAACAGAGATGCCAGTAAGTTGGAGCCTGCTGAGTAGTGGGCCTAGAGCAGTGGTGTGCAGATGTGTGATAAAATATCTGTGGTGGGGTCATGTGGATCTTTCATTGGCTTCCAAATGGCTTGTGACTGAAATAGTGTAGCCAGCAGACCCTTATATGTAAAGGCATCTCGTTATATGGAGAGGTTTAACGTCAATTTTAAGAAACAGGTTGCTATGGTCAAGGGGACAAGCTATGTTGGATAGAAGACTTGTTGGTGCATTCTCCTGGAGAACCTGACCCACCACACATGACAGAACTCACTCTAGCATTTTGTCCCAGTTGAACTCATTGTATTTCGTTAAGTAAATACCATACTCCCAGTGCAGCAGCAAGAAACACCACAAAAAGTGGAGGATGACCAAATGGCTTCACAGTCCACATGGGGAGACACTTAGACCCGAGTGGCCACAGTTTACCTACAAAGAGAGAATTCAGCACTGCTCCCTTATGTTCATTAAAAAAAAAGAAACCATGTTCTCCAGGTCACATAGATGCAGACCCATCTTTGATGGTCTCACTACAAATGAAGCTAAAGCTCCTGACAACAACATATATTTCAAGTGCCCGAACTCAGAGACAGTTTCTCAAGAAGTTTTTAGGCCAGCAGAGCTCCATGTTTGTGGAGTGTTTACCCTGACCCTAACTTTTGGAAACTCCTCTACCACCTCCAAGGTTGTGAACTCCTGATTATGTTCCATTCCATATATGTATTCACAGATTTTCTAACTCTTCTCCTCTAATTGTGTCTTATTTGGGGTGAAGGTAATGGCAATTCATTGTTCTGGATGAGAGTGGGAATATTTTTGTGTGGCACATATTTGCATACACATTGGATTCATTTTCTTATTTTCCAATCAAAACACTGAAACCATGACACTAACCCATACCCTACTAGACTCTGACTACTAATCCTAATATGATGGAGGAAAAATAACCAAAACAAAATAGAAATACATGCAGTTCAGTGGAGGCATGGTGTATATTTGGACTTGCCTTTTACATGATAAATGGTAGGTGTTATAAATCTAGTCAATTTTTGGTTAAAATAATTCTCCATGTGTTTTTAAAATTAACTAATATGTGAATTCCTGTCTCCCTTTCTCTATAGACTATTCAGCACATGTATATTTATATGCACATATTGAATCCTACCTGGTATCACAGGTTAATTTTTTTGTTTTGTCTGACTTGGAAGATACAAATTGTGAGAAGAGATCCCTCCTCCTAAACGCTGTTGAAACTGAAAATTCAACCTATGGGTGAGCTTCCTAATAGAAAAACATTATACAAAAATCCATGTTCAGTAAAATAATTATTTTTGCATATGTGAATTATATATATTTAATGATGAATTTCGATTAGCATATGTATTGCTACTTTTTATAGTCTGTGTGTATGTTTTGTGTATATATATATATATATATATATATATATACATATATATATATATATATATATACACATACTCTCCAGATTTTTCAAAATATGAAATATATGTGTCTTATATATACTCCCTAAATTTATTCATGTTGATGTATTTAGATTTATAATCGATTTTTCACAAGATTATTCTCAGAATTATTCATCAACTTGAAATATATATTTGTTTCCTAGTACTGAAAACTGACTTCAGTGAAAGCTGCACACAAATCCTAATATTTCTAGAGTAACTGACCCAGTTTAATATCAACGCAAGTAGACTCCTATGGGACATGACATATAATTTGACGTTCATTTTTATTCAACAATGGTACATTACTATTTCTGCAGTTTATGCACATCATAGGATATATATTTTATCCACAAGTTCACAAATTTTTAGACATTTGTTTCAATGTCAATCACTTCCTGCTTCAGAACACAAGTATTCCTCCATGTTTCTTGACTGGTCTTTTCATGAGACTTCTTTCCAAAAATATGATATTTGATTTCCATAATCAGTTTGAAGCAAAACTCACACACACTTCAGGATAAACCACAACCCTAATATTACCATTAGATGTATTACTGGTTGAAATGAATGTATGTATATCAATATAAGATTTCCTGAATATTTTTAGATATCAATTTAATCCATCATTTAAAGTTGGAACAAGTAATATTATTTATTCACACTACGCTCTATTCATGCATTATCTCTATATTCATAGACACAGGGTACATCTATTTTTACCCACAATACTAATTTATACATCTTCAAAATATGGCTCCAAGAAATGGTGGAAGAAATACTCATGTTACCTGATCCACATATACATTTTATCACAGTAATATTCTGGTCAGAAAATGCAAACATCACACTTATGATTGTACCAAAGTCTAAATGGAAAATGAACATGGATTACTAAAAACATCCATGTCCAGGCTGCCTAATGCTCCCCCTTGTCAATCTTTTTGGGGACTACATATTTGTTTTTTCCTAAGATTATATATTGAAACTCAATCATATTGAAAATGTCTAATCCAATCACTCACTTTACACTTTGCATGATTTCCTAATGTCTCTATGGATATCTGCTTTCCTACATATTTTCCCCAGTTCATCATTGTGACTGATTCTTCACACGTTCTGACATTCATATTCACTCTCTACCCGAAACCCTATTGCTAAAGAATTTTTGGTCCAAAACTTATACTCACTCTTCTTTTTAAACGTACAAACTGTCTTCCTAATACTACCAACTATCCCTTTTATCCTGGATGTTCTCTTCGACATTCAATCATCCAAGGTACAAGGTCCTATAACATTGTATATCGATTTATCTGAGACATCTGTGCAGAACATAATTCAAAGCTAAGTATCCCAATGAAGGTCCCAATGTCTTTCTGGGCTTCAAATCATACCTAGATTTCTGTTTCCATACTTATATTTTACCTATATATTCTTGTAAATATCGCAGGTTCCCAATACCATTATTCATCCAACAGAATGACTCCTCACCAAAATCGAACCTGTTATTAACCCTAACCATACACTGTTCCCTCAATCTACCTTTACAGAAGAGCAGGGACAGAGTTTGTCTTACAATACAGGAATGTAGGGGATCTTCCACCTGCTTAGAAACTCAATGGTCCAAGCAGAAATGATCCCTGGAGAAGTATTAGGCAGCTATGTAGGACCTGAGAGAGCAAAAGTCATCTTCCATGGCAAACAACCTTGTCAGGATGAAGGGTTGTGTCTGAATCAGCCTCTCTATTCTTAATGGAGAGAATATGGACCAAACCAGGACAATGTGGAGAGCTGTTTCTGGTTCCATATGGTTGATATACCATTCTAACTAGTGAAAGTGTCAGAGGAAGTAGGGTATCCTCCATCTCATGGGACCCTTGGAAGCAACTGTTATAACAAAGTGGTTGCCAAGGCAGTGAACTCATTAAATTCTTGAAATAAGTGACCTACCTCACTTCCTTGGTGATGGAACTCTCTGAATTTGGGATCCAGGAAGCCAGGCACACAGAGCCAGTCCCAGTCTCAGTCCCAGTGGGCTCACATGTTTGGATTTACCAAGGACAGAGTCTGTCTTTTTTGGTACCTACTGATGTGAGGATGGCCAAATGCGAGGAGAGTTCTGAAGACGGGCCTGCCCTGAGAAAGCATGTAGTGGTCAGAACAGGCTCCTGACAACTTCACAGTGTTTGACAAGGAGACCAGATCTAAGACAAGACAGGCCTTTTCGGGGGAACATAAAATGGCCCACCAGTCAAAGGACACTCTGGATAGTCACAGACTTACTTGGGGGAAGGAGGTGCCTTTTTGAGTGTGTGTGTGAGTTTGTGGTTTTGTCTCATGTTCTGAGAATAGGTAGGAAAGGCGGTGTGTTTGGTTTGGAGTGGACTATTTCTAGAAAGAACTTTGACAAGGCAAGTGTTTCTGTGTCTGTGTCTCCCACTGTGTCCATGGTTGTAGACATTAGAAAAGAGAATGCATCAATGGATGTGTCCTGTCTAGTAGAAAGCTTCCCAGCATTCATCCTGTCCATTTTAGTAATGGACTGCAGGTTGCCTTATCGATGGGCAACACCTACTATCTTACTAAGTTTCTGTTTTCTTCCTGAATTTTGGCCACTCTCCAGAATAGGTTCATGGTTTTGTGTCCAAAATATGTACCACCTCCAAACTCTGCGACATGGCTATGTTCTGGATAGCTGGAGGGAATTGGAGCATCTCAGAAAACTCAGATATCAGTGTGACCAGAAAAGCCTCAGTGGAGAAACCCTGTTTTGGGCCTTTTGCTAACCTATTGATCTTTTGCCCTGAATGTCAGGAAGGTCTTTGCCTCAGGCCACCCCTTGGTGAAGCCTGAAGGAAACAGTTTTCAAATGGAAATGAATGGGCATCACCTGTGGCTCTTTGCTTAATTGCTTTGGAAAGCCATGTGTCTGAATCAGCCTCTTGGCCCTGTGAGAGGCTATGGCTTAGATTTTCAGCGCCTGATGGATCTAAAGAAACATCCAATGTGTGCATCCAAAACCAAAATGGCAAAAACATAAGTCATTGTGGATGATGTCTCTTGCCTTCCTCTGTTAGGTTCCTGACCTTCTTCAAGGGAGTATAGGGATTTTTTTGGGTCAAATGAGTTCTTCCAAGCTCTTCAGAGGTGCTTGGGTTTAATCATGAATCCAAATCACATAAGGAATTTATACCTGACAGTCAGTAGGCCTCTAATTGGAGAAGTAGAGCAGTATTAGCGGCAGACGTATGTGATCAATCCTAGTTCACAGGAAGGGTGTCCAGGCCACCCTGAGTTTAGGCAAATGAGGGGCAAGGAAGCTTATTTTGGACACTCTCTTGAGCTGCGCCATTCAAGGAATCCTCCAGCCAGAGGTTATGATGAGTGACTCTATGGAAGAAGATGAGGGCCATGTGGAATTGTTTTGGTTTTAATTGTGGTCATTTATGTGGTGGTTGGAAAAGATGACTGGGTGCACCTAGCCTTGAACACTGGTGTGATTCTCCTCAGAGACTGAGTTCTGTAACTGACCTCAGAGTAGTAATTGCTTTGAAATTGGTTGTGTCTTAATTAGCCTCTTGGCCCTGTGTGAGGCTGTGACTTAGATTATCAGCACCAGATGGATCGAAAGAAAGATCCCATGTGTACATCCAAAACCAAAATGGCCAAAAGAGCAGTCATTGTGGATTAAGCCTCTTGCCTTTCTCTGTAAGGTTCTGAAAGAATAAAAGAAATTGAAATTGAAATTGAAATGTAAAGAACCAGGTTTGTAAACTTTCCAAGCTGCACTTTCCTGTGGCAGTTTAGACAATTCCCGGATCTGCCCAGTAGATGTGTGTTGAAATCTTCCCTGACTACCTAGTTACTTAACAACCCTTTCCCAGAATCCCTGCAGCTCAGCAAGTATACATCTCAGGTATTCAACCAATCAGTTTAAATGTATACCCCTTCTTAGGGCTGACCAATCACCCCCTGCCCGAATTGTTCCCGCAAATGAAAGTGCTAATCATGCTTTAGAGTTGTTATTTGATTTTCCCATGGTATATGATGAATTGCTAAAGGAGGCTATCATGTATGTAAAGTCCCTGCCCTCTCTAAGGAATGTATATAAACTCTGCTCAAGTTGTTCTCAGGGCTCTTTGTTCTTTGCTCCTCTAAAGTGAGCTCTGAGCCCCAGCATGCTGGACCCCCAATAAAACCTTTGCTGTTGCATGAGAAAGCCTCTTGGTGGTCTTTTTCTCTGACGTTCGCCCCACCTATTCATCTGGAGGCCCCAGGTGAGATATTCGGCAGCGGCGGACAAAAGACCCCAATGGACTCCTCTCGGGGTAAGTAAGGCACCTCTTTCTGGTTTTGGGTTTCAGGTTATGGATTGGCAAAGTGGCTGTCAGTGAAGAGCATTAGCTCTCTCTGATGGTGGCTGACAGATGTGTCACAGAGCTACAGGCCACGTTCCTGGGGGACACTCCAGAGGACTAGAGAAATCAAGGAATACTAATTTCTTCAACTCGTTTATATTTTGCTTCAGGATTCGGTTCGCCAGCCCATCAGGTTTTGCCGGCTACTCAGTTTTGGTCATTGTTCTGAACTCATGTTGAGTTTTCCGGCTGTCTTTATTGTCTAACCCATCAGGTTTTGGCAGTTACTCAGTTCTAATCTTTGTCTTGGACTCATGTTAAACGTTTACTGTTTGTCTTTGTCTGTGTTGCGTTTGTGTCTTCACTGTCCCTGTTTGAGTAACTCTCATTATGGGACAAAGCACTTCCACTTCTCTGTCCCTGACACTTGATCATTGGACTGATGTCCGCTCAAGGGCCCAGAATCTTTCTTTTTCAGTAAAATGCCGTACCTGGCAGATTCTCTGTGCTTCAGAATGGCCTATTCTCAGAGTCAGGTGGCCCCCCAGAAGGATCCTTCTACTTCCCTCTAATCCGAAAAGTCAGAGATATTGTCTTTCAGCTGGGGCCACGTGGCCACCCAGATCAACAGCCATATACCCCTTCCCCCAGCATCCTATCATTCAAACCTTCCACTCCTCCCCCTCTTCCTTCCATTCTCCCTGAGTCACAAGACTGGACACTCCTCCCACTCCTTATCCTCTACCCTCGCTCTCCAACCCCCAACACGTTCCAGATGATATTCTCGCCACTGACTCAGCCTCTCCGCTGCTAGAGGCAATTGGGCCAGACCCAAGCACTCCAGGGGACTTCTCTGCAGCAGCAGCAACCCCTCCTCCCCTGGAGGAAGCAGGGCCACCTAAAGGAACCCGCCGGTGACGGATAATAGAAAACTCGGAAGCCCCTATGATGCTTCCTCTCCGTCCCTACGGGCCAATGAACCGATCCAACTGGCACCCAAACACCTTTAAATGTAGGTAGCATCTGTCCACTTATAGCCAGACTCTAATAGCGGGTCTCCGAGTGGCCGCCAGAGGGCCGACTAATTTGGCCAAGGTAAGAGAGATTATCCAAGGGCCTAATGAGTCTCCCTCTATGTTTCTGGAGAGAATTATGGAAGCATATAGGAAATATACTCCTTTTGATCCTCAGGCAGAGGATGAACAAGCATCTGTTGCAATGGCCTTTATCGAGCAGGCTGCCCTAGATATTAAGAGAAAGTTACAACGTCTAGATGTATTACAAGATAAGACCTTGAGAGATTTAGTAAGAGATGCTGAGAAAGTATATTATAAGAGAGAAACTGAGGAGGAAAGGGAACAGAGGAGAGAGACGGAAAGGGAACAAAAGGAGGATGAAAGGAGCAAAAGGCAGACTAAAGCATTGACTAAGGTTCTGGTCAGAGCACCAAATATGCCAGAAGTTAAAAAGCAGGGAGTCAGAAAGGGATACCTGGGCCCCCGCCAATGGCTGCCCCTGGCCTCAGATCAGTGTGCCTACTGTAAAGAAAACAGGACACTAGGCCAAAGAGTGCCCCCGAAAGAAGCAGAGATGCCAGTCCGCCGTGCTGACTCTAGAAGAGGACTAGGAAAGTCGGGGCTCGGATCCCCTCTCCGAGCTCAGGGTAACATTTAAAGTGGAGGGGACCCCAGTGAACTTTGAAGTGGATACAGGAGCAGTATAATCAACCTTTAAGACCCCACTGGGCCCCCTATCAAATAAATGGTCCCCTGTTAAAGGTACTAATGGCAGTAGATATTGGGCTGGGACAACTAAGAGGACTATGGACCTAGGAAATGGAAAAGTCCACCACGCTTTCCAAGTAATCCAAGAATGCCCAGCCCCATTGATGGGCTGGGATCTGCTTACCAAACTCTGGGCTAGAATAACCTTTAACCCTGATGGTCCCCAAGTGGAGTTTCTAAAGCCTTCAGTAAAAACTCCCATAGTCATGGCTTTGACAACATCCGTAGAAGATGAACATCAACACTTCGCGCCTCCTAGGACTGATCAAACAGGCAAACTACCCCAGAAATGGATAAAAGATTATCCTAATGCCTGGGCAGAAACTGCTGGGTTAGGTCTAGCCATATAACAACCTCCAATAGTAGTAGAATTAAAAGCCTCTATCTCTCCAATCAGTGTTAAACAATATCCTCTAATCAAAGAAGCTAAGGATGGGATAAGGGCCCATATTCAGAAATACCTGGCTCTTGGGGTCTTAAGGCCCTGTCATTTGTCCTAGAATATCCCCCTGCTACCAGTAAGAAAGCCAGGAACTGGGGACTACCGGACGCTTCAATACCTAAGAGAGATCAACAACAGAGTGCAGGACATTCACCCCACTGTACCGAATCCATATAATTTGCTTAGCGCTCTGAATCTGGAGCAGGAATGGTACACTGTGCTAGACTTAAAAGATGCTCACTTTTGCTTGCCCGTACATAAGGACACTCAGTTGCTGTTTGCTTTTGAGTGGATAGACCCCGAAAAAGGGACATCTGTCCAACTAACCTGGATTAGACTCCCACAGGGGTTCAAAAACTCTCCCACTCTCTTTGATGAACCCCTCCACAAGGACTTCAATGACTTCAAAACTGCACACCCCAATGTCACCATACTCCAATATGTGGATGGTCTGCTACTGGCAGCCGACACCAAAGAGAACTATGAGTCTGGGACCCAAGCATTATTTTCCAAGCTTGCTCGGCTTGGATATAGGGCTTCTGCCAAAAAGGCCCAAATTTGTCAGCAAGAAGTAATCTTCCTGGGTTATTCTCTTAGGGGTGGCAAAGGATGGCTCACTGAGCCCACAAAATCAACCTTTGTGCAGATACTGCCCCCATCTAATAAGAGACAACTCAGGGAGTTTCTTGGGACTGCCGGCTTTTGCAGGTTATGGATTCCTGGGTTCGCGTCTCTGGCTGCCCCTTTATACCCGCTGATAAAGGGGGATGCCCACTTCCAATGGACCCCTGAGCACCAACAAGCTTTTGATAATGTCAGAAAAAAGGTGCTGCTATCTGCTCCGGCCTTAGCACTCCCAGATATAGAAAAACCCTTCAGTCTCTACATCGAGGAAAAGAAAGGAATAGCACGGGTTGTGCTCACTGAGACTTTGGGACCTTGGAAAAGGCCGGTAGAATACTTATCAAATAAACTGGACCCAGTGGCTAGTGGGTCGCCCCATTGCTTAAGAGCTATAGCAGCGGCAGCCCTTCTAATAAAAGATGCTGATAAATTAACGTTGGGACAGAAGCTAACGATTATAGTCCCCCATGCCCTGGAGTGCATCATCTGTCAGCCTCCAGAGATGTGGCTATCAAACTCTAGAATAACCCACTACCAGAACCTCTTGCTTGACAAAGACAGAATCACGCTGGGACCCGCTGCTCCACTCAACCCGGCTACACTGCTGCCAGAAGAATCATCAAGACCCGTTGCTCATGAGTGTCAACACATACTGGCAGAGGAAACCAGTATACGACGAGACTTGAAGGATCAGCCACTGCCTTGCCCTGAAGTTGTATGGTTTATGGATGGCAGCAGCTTCCTCCAAGATGGTAAGCGGTGGGCTGGAGAAGCAGTAGTTAGCAAAATTAATGTCATCTGTTCCTCTGGTCTCCCAGAACTGACATCAGCCCAAAAAGCAGAACTGATTGCCCTTACGAAAGTATTGGAACTAGCAACAGGCAAAAGGGCCACCATATACACTGATAGCCGCTATGCATTTGCCACTGCAAATGTGCACGGGGCTATTTACCATCAAAGGGGTTTATTAACCTCCACCTGGAAAAAAATAAAGAACAAAGATGAGATCCTCCAACTTCTCTCAGCAGTGCAGGGCCCTAAGGAACTAGCTATATTGCACTGCCCAGGGCACCAGAAGGGAAACGAACCCTTGGTGGTTGGAAAAAGAAGGGCAGATGAGGAAGCTTAATTGGCAGCCCTAAATGGAGTGACTGTGTTAACTTTTTCCACACCAGGGGGAACAACAATCAGGAGACTTGGCCGCACCGGAACATTCAGGCAACTTATCATCTGAGGAGACAGATACAGAACTCTGGGATCCTACAGAGCCAAGTTTACAATTTCAAAAAGCCCACCTTTATGTCAAAGACGTACACCAGCTCACCCACTTAGACTCAGAGAAGATATAGGCACTCTTAAAGGACCGGAGAAAGGACTTATTATTGACTGACTCACAGAGGAAAGAAATAGCTGAGCAGGTGACTAGAGCTTGTCAAGTCTGCCAAGTAGTTAATGCTTACCCATCCAAGCTTCCTGCAGGGAAGCGCTTACAAGGAACCAGACAAGGACAATTCTGGGAATTGAACTTTACTGAAATTAAGCCAGCAAGGTATGAACTTAAATATCTCCTAGTCTTTGTAGATACTTTTTCAGGATGGGTCGAAGCCTTCCCCATGAAGAAAGAAACAGCTCAGATGGTAGTCAAAAAGATCGTAGAAGACATTTTTCCAAGGTTCGGCCTGCCTAAGGTAATAGGGTCCGCTAACGGACCGGCATTCATGCCCCAGGAAAGTAAGGGATTTGCCAGGACCCTGGGGATTAATTGGAAGTTACATTGTGCTTATAGACCCTATAGCTCAGGACAGGTAAAAAGGATGAATAGAACCATCAAAGAGTACTTAACAAAATTAAGCTTGGATACTGGCATAAAAAATTGGACTATGCTCCAACCTTATGCACTGTTTTGTGAAAGAAATACCCCCTCCGCCTCTTTGTGTAACCTCACCTCTTATGAAATTCTCAATGGTGCCCTTCCTCCAGTAGGGGACCTAATCCCAACTATGAGACTTAATGATTCCTTTCACACCCCCTTGCTTGACAGATTTAAAGCCCTTTAACAAACCCAGCACCCAGCGATACCTGTGGAAACATTTGGCCTCTGCTTATCAGACTGGAGACGAGGGAACCCCACATTGATATCAAGTGGGAGGCTTCGTCTACGTGAGATGGCGTCAGGTGTCATCCCTGGAACTCCACTGGAAAGGACCATACCAGGTGCTGCTTATAACACCCACAGTGGTGAAAGTGGATGGGATCACTTCCTGGATCAATGCCTCCCATCTCATGCCTGAGCCCTGTACAGACTCTGGCTGGAAACTTCTACAGACTGGTATCCATCTCAAGTTGCGTGTCCGTCATGTGGGTAGGGCTATGGATTCTTCCCATGACCACCAGCAGCCCTAATCCCCATCAGCATGCTCAGCAACAAGGGCAAGTAATAAATCCTAATGGGCAAGTAGTGTGATCTATTTCACAAACAGCCACCTTATGGACTTGGTGGCCATCTCTCCACCCGGAAATTTGTCAGCTTGCCATAGGCTTCCCTGACTGGGATCTCCCTGACATAGAGGACCCCACACAGATCCCACTCAAACCCTAACTAGGGCAACATAGACCACCTTAACCCATGAATTGTGGATGTCATCTCCCCCAGCTCAGGTGTAAACTAGCCAGTCTTGACTATTATGTGTGCCCACCTGATTTCCAAAGTCATAAAACAGGCCCAAACCTGTGGAGGACCCAGTGACTTTTATTGTAGATCTTGGGGTTGTGAACAAACGAAAGCTGCATGGTGGAACCCAAACTCCCCAGAAAGGTATGATTCCGGTAGGATGAAATGACACCTGGATTGATCCCAAGAAATGTGCTGCTTGCCCAGTGGTGTCAAAAACTCGCTGTGGAAAGAATACTCTATGTTACCCCCTTAATATAACTTTCACTTCCAAAGGAAGGGGCTACCTCAGAAAAACCTGGCCTATGGGAAATACGTGGGGAATGCGATTCTATATTTATGGCCCAGGTGATGAATTTGGTCTCTGGTTCACCGTCTGGCTTAAAAAGAAAGAAAATCCCACAGCAATAGGACCCAATCCCCTCAAGTCAGGGATTAAGCCTCCTAAACCTTCCATGCCTAGATCTACCAGAACCCCTCTACCATCTAATACTTCCTGGATTCCGTCTTTGCCTACTTCCCCAGTCCAGAGTACATCTGACTCCTCCCCCTGGGAACTAATTAAAGGAACCTTTATGGTACTGAACTCCACACAGTCAGAACTCCTTGTATTTCAGCCCAGGTCTTTGACAGCCCTGTAAATTATTGTGTAATGGTGCAGATACTCTCCAGGGTACTCTATCATAATGCCTAATCATTTGAAGGTCCACAGGGGGACAAACAACCCGATATCAAGGGGAACCATTGTCCCTTACTCTAGCCATCCTATTGGGGATAGGAGCTGCTGCAGGAGTGGGTATGGGAACAGCTTCTATGATGCGTGGTTAACAACAAATGGCCCAATTAGAAACAGCAATAAATCAAGACTTGAAGACGTTAGAGACCTCCATCACAGCTTTGCAGGAATCCTTAACCTCTCTCTCTGAAGTTGTTTTACAGAACAGGTGAGGATTAGACCTCCTCTTGATGAGGGAGAGGGCCTCTGTGTTGCACTGAGAGAAGAATGTTGTTTTTATGCTGACCATATTGGAGTTGCAAAATAATTCATGAGTAAATTAAGAAAATACCTTGAAGAGCGCCAGAGAGAATGGGAGATTCAACAAGGGTGCTTTGAGTCATGGTTAACCGAGTACCCCTGGTAACTACACTAATATCAGACTTAGCTGGACCCCTGATCATCCTTATGGTGTTGCTAACTGTGGGACCTTGTTTGCCTAACCACATAGTTTCCTTTCTCCAGGCTCAGATTAGGCAGGTGAAACTCATGATAATCAGACAGAAATATGCTGCACTGGTAGGAATAGAATGTGAAACCCCACAATAATTTTGATTCATTACTTTTAAGATTAAAAGTAGTCAGAAAAAGGGGTGGGAAATGAAAGAATAAAAGAAATTGAAATTGAAACGTAAAGAACCAGGTTTTGTACATTTTCCAAGCTGCACTCAGAACCTGAAATTCCTGTGGCACTTAAGACAATTCCCGGATCTTCCCATTAGATGTGTGTTGAAATCTTCCCTGACCACCTCGTTACTTAACCACCCCTTCCCAGAAACCATGCAGATTTGCACGTATACATCTCAGTGCTTCAACCAATCAGTTTAAATGTATACTCCTTCTCACGGCTGACCAATCACCCGCTGCCCAACCTGTTCCCACCAATGAATGTGCTAATCATGTTTTAGAGTTATTATTTGATTTTCCCGCGGTATATGATGATTTTCTAAAGGAGGCTATGATGTATGTAAAGTCCCTGCCCTCTCTAAAGAATGTATATAAACTCTGCTCAAGTTGTTCTCGGGGCTCTTTGTTCTTTGCTCCTCTGAAGTGAGCTCTGAGCCTCAGCATGCTGGACCCCCAATAAACCCTTTGCTGTGGCATGAGACAGTCTCTTGGTGGTCTTTTCCTCCGAAGTTCGCCCGACCTTTTCAGTTCCTGACTTCCGTCAAGTGAGAATAGGGATCATTTGGGTCAAATGAGTTCTTCAAAGCCCTACAGTGGATAGCCCATAGGTGCTTGGGTTTTCTCATGACTCCAAATCACATAGAAAGTCTACACCTGACAGTCATTAGGCCTCAAATTGGAGAAGCAGAGCAGTATTAAAGGCAGGCTTATTTGATCACTCCTGGTTCAAAGGAAGGGTGTTTAGGCCACCCTGACTTTTGGCAAATGAGGGGCAATGGAGCTTATTTTGGACACTGTCTTGGGCTGCACCCCTCATGGAAACTTCCAGCCAAAGGTTATGATGCGTGTCTGTGTAGAAGAAGATGAGGCCCATGTGGGAGTGTTTTGATTTAAATTGTGGTCATATGTGTGGTAGCTGGAAGAGATTACTGGGTCCTCCTGGGCCTGAACTCTGGTGTGACTCCTTTTAGACACTGTGTCCTGGAACTGAGCTTAGTGAACTATTGCCATGAGTTGTGTTGGGATTTGAGGAGGCCATGCATGAGAGTCGCCCTTGGAACCTGAGATGTAGGCCCAGGGTAGCTTTCCACAGAGCACTGGGAATCTCAGTCAGGATACCACAAGATTTTATTCTGAAAGACTTGGCAGCCATAGTTGAGATCAAAACACTCATGGATCTCAATTGTAGACCTCAATGAGCCTGGCTTCAGGTGACCTTTTGGACACTCTTTGGGAAGCCTTGCCTGTGAGAGTTCTCCAGAGTTTTCATTGAAATGATCATACTCACCATTTAATGGTTCCTGCATGAATTGAAATCCACTGTGCCTCCAACTTCATCCTTGATAAATGGCTAGATAAATAGTTTAAATTTTTGAAATTCCCATGAACAGGTGGCATACAGAACCTTTGGATGTCCTATTTCTGATCATGAGTGTACCAGACAGTGCCTTGATTGATTGGGTTTAATGAAAATGGTGTAGAACCGAGATGCCAGTAATTTGGAGCCTGATGAGTAGAGGGCCTAGAGCAGCGGTAGGCAGGTGTGTGATAAAACATCTGTGATGGGGCCATGTGGATCTGCCTTTGGATTCCAAATGTCATGAGACGGACATGGTGCAGCCAGGAGACCATTATAAGTAAACACATCTTGTTATATGGAGAGGTTTTAGGGTAATTTACAGAATCAGGTTGCTATGGTCAAGGGAGCAAGCTATGTGGTATAGAGGCCGGTTTCATGAATGCTCATGTGTGAGCCACCACATGTGATAGAACTCCCTCCAGCACTGTGTCCCAGTTGAACTCCTTGTATTTCATGAAGCAAATACAAAACTCGCAGTGCAGCAGCAAGAAACACCAGGAAAAGTGGAGGATTACTAAATGGCTTCACAGTCCACACGGGCAGACACTTAGACCACTGTGTCCCAGTTGAACTCCATGTATTTCGTGAAGCAAATACCAAAGTCGCAGTGCAGCAGCAAGAAACACAATGAAGAGTGGAAGAGGAACAAATGAATATACAATCCACGCGGGGACACACTTAGCCCCAAGTGGCCATAGTATACCTACAAAGAGAGAATTCAGCACTGCTCCCTCATGTTCATTGGAATATTACAATTTATGTCCTCCAGGTCACATAGATGCTGACCCAGCTTTGATCGTCTCACTAGAAGGAAGCAAAAGCTCCTGAAAACAACATATATTTCAAGTGCCCAAACTCAGAGGCAGTTTCTCAAGAAGTCTTTAGGCCAGCAGAGCTCTGTGATTGTGGAGTGCTTACCCTGTCCCTTACTTTTGAAAACTCCTCTACCACCTCCATGGTTGTGAACTCCTGATCAAATTCCATTTCAGATATGTATTCACATATTTTCTATCTCTTTTCCTCTAATTGTGTCTTACTTGGGGCGAAGGTAATGTCAAGGGATTGTTCTGGATGAGAGTGGGAAGATTTTTCTGAAGCACATATTTGCATACACATTGGATTCATTTTCCTATTTTCCATTCAAAATACTGAATCACTGACATTAACACATACCCTACTAGACTCTGACTACTAATCCTAATATGTTGGAGAAAAATACCCCCAAAAGAATAGAACTACAAGCAGTTCAGAGGAGGCATGGTGGATAGTTGGGCTTGCCTTTTGAATTATATAGTGTAGGAGTTTTAAATCTTGTCAATTTTTTTTGAAATAGTTCTCCATGTATTTTAAAAGTTAAGAAATATGTGAATTCCTGTCTCCCTTTCTCTGAAGCCTATTCAGCACCTGTATTTTTATATGCACATTTAGAATCCTAACTGTTACCACACGTACGTTCTTGTGTGGAGGCTGAATTGGCAGATACAAATTGTGAAAAGGGATCACTCCTCCTAAACGCTGTTGGAACTGAAAATTCAACCTGTGGGTGAGCTTCCTAGTTGAACAACATTATACATAAATCGATGTTCAGTAAAATGAATTTATTTGGATCTGTGGATGATATATATTTCATGGTGATTTTAAATTGGCATATAGTGCTACTTTTTAATGTCTGTGAATGTTTGTGTGTGTGTATATATATATATATATACACACACTCTCCAGATTTTTCAAAATATGAAATATATGTGTATTATTTTACACATCCTAAATTTTTCATATTCATGAATGTGGATTTATAATCATCTTTTCACAAGATTATTCTCAGAAATATTCACATACCCTACTAGACTCTGACTACTACTCCTAATATGATGGAGAAAAGTAATGCAAACAGAATAGAAATACAAGCATTTCAGAGGAGGCATGTTGTATATTTGGACTTGCCTTTTGCATGATAAATGGTAGGTGTTATAAATCTTGTCAATTTTCAATTGAAATAGTTCTCCATGTGTTTTTAAAATTAACAAATATATGAATTCCTGTCCCTTTCTCTGTAGCCTATTCATCACATGTATTTTTATATGCATTTATAGTATCCTACCTGGTATCACATGTACATTTTTGTGAGTTGGCTGACTTGGTAGATACAAATTGTGAGAAGAGATCACTCCTCCAAATCGTTGTTGGAACTGAAAATTCCACCTATAGGGGAGCTTCCTAGTAGAAAAACATTATACATAAACTCATGTTCAGTAAAATAAATATTTTTGCATCTTTGGATGATATATATTTATAGATGAATTTTGAGTGGCATATATATTGCTACTTTTTAATGTCTGTGTGTGTGTTTTGTGTAAATATATATATATACACTCTCCAGATTTTTGAAAATATGAAATATATGTGTCTTATTTACACTCGCTAAATTTATTCATGTTCATGGACTTGGATTTATAATCAACTTTTCACAAGATTATTCTCAGAAATATTCATCCACCTGAAAAACTGATTTAACTAATATTTCTACAGTAACTGACCAAGTTTAACATCAATGCACCTTGATTCCGATATGACAAGCTGTGCATTTTGACGTTCATTTTTATTAAACCCTGGTACATTAATATTTATTCGTATTATGGACATCATAGGATATATATTTCATCCACAAATTCACAAATTTATGGGCATTTGTTTCACTTTCAATCAATTCCTGCTTCAGAACACATGTATTCCTCCAGGTGTCTTGACTGGTCTTTTCATGTGACTTCTACCCAAACACATTATTTTCGATTTTCATAATCAATTTTGAAGCAAAACTCACACCCTTTATGATAAACCATAACCCTAATATTACAAATAGATGTATAATTGGTTTGAATGAAAGTATGTTTATCAATATAAAATTTTCTTTATATTTTCAGATACCACTTCAATCCATTTTTTAAAGTTGAAACCAATTATATTGTTTATTCACACTATTGTCTATTCATACATTTTCTCTATATTCAGAGACACAGGGTGCACGTTTTTGTACCCCCAATAATAATTTATATGTCTTCAACATATTGCTTCCAGAAATGGTGGAAGAAATACTCATGTCACCTGATATAAATATACATTTTTTCAGTGTAATATTCTGGACACAAAACGCAAATGTCACACTTATGATTGTACCAAATCCTAAATAGGAAGTGAGCATGGATTACTAAAACCATCCATGTCCAGGTTGCCTAATGCTCTCAAATGTCTATCCTGTCGGTGACTACATATTTGTTTCTTCCTAAGATTATATATTAAATCTCAACCTGTTGAAAATGTCTAATCCTATCACTCACTTTATACTTTGCCTGATTTCCTAATGTTTCTATTGATAAATGCTTTCCTACATATTTTTTCCAGTTCATCACTGTGACCAACTCTTCACATGTGCTGACATTTACATTCACTCTCTAACCAAAACTCTATTGCTAAAGTACTTTTGGTCCAAATCCTATTCTCACTCTTCTATCTAAACCTACACTATCTTCCTAATCCTACCGACTATCCCTTTTTGACTGGATGTTTTCTTACACATTCAATCAACCAAGGTACATGGTCCTTTGCCATTATATATCGATTTATCTGAGATATCTGTGCAGAACATTGTTCAAAGCTAAGTTTCCCACTCCAGTGCCCAGTGCACTTCTGGGCTTCAAATCTTATCTAGAATTCCATTGTCATACTTATATTTCACCTCTATATTCTTATAAATACCACAGGATCCCAATATTCTTATTCATCCAGCAGAATGATTCCTAACACAAATCGAACCTGTTATTAACCCTAACCATATACTGTTCCCTCAATCTATCTTTACAAAAGAGCAGGACTGAGTTGGTCTTACAATACAAAAATGTAGGGAGACTTTCACCTGCTGAGAAGCTCAAAGGTCTATGCAGATATAATCCCTGGAGAAGATATAGGGAACTATGAAGTACCTTAGAGAGAAAAAGTCATCTTCAATTGCAAACAACCTGGTCATGACGAAGGGATGTGTCTGAATCAGCCTCTATCTTCTTAATGTAGAGAAGATGGACCAAACCAGGCCTATGTAGAGAGCTGTTCCCAGGTGCCTATGGTTGATATAACTTTCTATCTTGTGAAATTGTAACAGGAAATAGGGGCAGCCTCCATCTCATGAGACCCTTGGAAACAACTGTTAGGACAAAGTGGTTGCAAAGGCAGCAAATTCAATCAGTTCCAGAAAGAAGTGACCTCATCTAATTTTCTTGTTGAAGGAACACTCTAAACTTGGAATCCAGGCACCCAGAGGCAGTCCCAGTTCCAGTCCCAGTGGGCTCACTTGTTTAGATTTACAGAGGACAGAGTCCGTCTTTCTTGGTAAATACTGATGTGAGTATGGCCAAATGCCAGGTGAGCTCTGAAGAGGGGCCTTTCCTGAGAAAGCAGGTAGTGTCTCACTGCTGGTCCCGGACAATTTCACAGAGTTAGCCAAAGAGACCTGATCTGAGACAGGACAGGCCGTTTCGGGGGAACATAAAATGGTCCACCAGTCAGAGGGCTCTCCAGATAGTCACATACCTACTTGGAGGAAGGAGGTGCCTTTGTGGTTGTGGGTGTGAGTTTGTGGTTTTGTCTCATGTTCTGAGAATAGGTAGGAAAGGCAGTTTGTTTGGTTTGGAATGGACTGTGTCTACTGAGTGCTTTGACAAGGATAGTGTTTCTATGTCTGTGTATCCCACCGTGTCTGTGGTTGTAGACATTAGAAAAGAGAATGCATCAATGGATTTGTCATGTCTAGTAGAAAGCTTCTCAGCATTCATCCTGCCTAATTTATGAATGGACTGTGGATTGCCTTATGGATGTGCAACACCTACTATCTTCCAAAGTTCCTGTTTTCTTCGTAGAATTATGGCCACTCTTCAGAATAGGCTTATGATTTTATGTCCACCATATGAACCACCTCCAAGATCTGTAACATGGCTATGTACTGGATAGCTGAAGGGAATGAGAGCATGTCAGAAAACACAGATATCATTGGGACCAGGAGAGTCTCAATGGAGAAACCCTGCTTTGGGTCTTTTGCTTACCTATTTGTCTGTTGCCCTGAATGTCAGGAAGTTCTTTGACTCAGGCCACCCCTTTTTGAAGCCTGAAGAAAACAGTTTTCAAATGAAAATGAATGAGCATCACCTTGGGCTCTTTGCTTAATTGCTTTAGAATGGGATGTGTCTGAATCAGCCTCTTGGCCCTGTGTGAGGCTGTGCCTTTGATTCTCAGCACCTGATGGGTCTAAAGAAGGATCCCATGTGTGCATCCAAAACCAAAATGGCCAAAAGAGCGGTCATTGTGGATGGAGTCTCTCGTCTTCCTCTGTAATGTTCCTGCCTCCATCAAGTGAGAATAGGGATCCTTTGGGTCAAATGAGTTCTTCAAAGCCCTGCAGAGTCTAGCCCATAGGTGCTTGGGTTTTCTCATGACTCCCATTTACAAAAAGAATCTAAACCCCACAGTCAATAGGCCACAAATTGCAGAAGTGGAGCAGTATTAACGGCAGGCCTATTTGATCACTCCTGGTTCACAGGAAGGGAGTCCGGGCCTTTAGGCATATGAGGGGTAAGGAAGCTTCTTTTGGACATTGTCTTGGGCTGTGCCCCTCATAGAATCCTCCAGCCAGAGGTAATGATGAGTGTCTATATGGAAGAAGATGAGGTCCATGTGGGAGTGTTTTGGTTTTAATTGTGGTCACTTGTGTGGCGGTTGGAAGAGATGAATTGGTCCACGTGGGCTGGAACTCTGGCGTAATTACCCTTAGAGACTGCATTCTGGAACTGATCTTAGAGAAGTATTGCAATGAGTTGTGTTGGGATTTTAGGAGACCACGCATGGAGTCCTTGGAAAATGAGTCTTGACCCAGGGTTGCTTTCCACAGAGCACTGGGAATCTCAGCCAGGATATCACATGATTTTATTCTGAAAGACTTGGCAGCAATAGTTGAGAGTCAAAACAAACATGGACCTCATATTGTAGACCTCAATGGGCCTGGCTTCATGTGAACTTTTGGCCACTCTTTTGGAAGCCTTGCCTGTGAGAGTTCTCCAGAGCTTTCATTAAAATGAGTTTCCTCAACATTTAATGGTTCCTGAATGAATTGAAACCCACAGTGCCTCCAACTTCATCCTTTAAAAATGGTTAGATAAATACCATGAAATGTTTAAAATTCCCATGAGCAGGTGGCACTGGAAAACCTTTGGATGTCCTGTTTCTGATTATGAATATACCAGAAGGTGCCTTGATTGACTGGTTTTCATGAAAATGGTATAGAAAAGAGATGCAAGTAAGTTCGAGCCTGCTGAGTAGTGGACTTAGAGAAGTTGTGGGCAGGTGTGTGATAAAAAATCTGTGGTTTGGCCATGTGGATCTGCCTTTGGCTTCCAAATGGATTATGACTGATATGGTGCAGCCAGCAGACCCTTCTCTCAAAAGGCATCTTGTTATATGTAGGAGTTTCAGGGCAATGTTCAGAATCAGGTTGCTATGCTCAAGGAGGCAAGCTGGTGGGATAGAAGCATGGTTGGTGCATTTTCCTGCAGACCCTGACCCACCACACGTGACAGAACTCGCTCCAGCACTGTGTCCCAGTTGAACTCCTTGTTTCATGAAGCAAATGCCAAATTGCGAGTGCAGCAGCAAGAAACAGCACGAAAAGTGGAGGATGACCAAATGGGTTCACAGTGCACACGGGGAGACACTTAGCCCCCATTGGTCACAGTTTACCTACAAAGAGAGAATTTAGCAAGGCTGCCTCATGTTCATTGGAAAACAAGAAACCATGTGCTCACAAAGGTCACAAAAATGCAGACCAGCTTGGATGGTCTCACTACAATGGAAGCTAAAGCTCCTGACAACAACATATATTTCATGTGCCCAACCTCAGAGGCAGTTTCTTAAGAACTCTTTAGGCCAGCAGAGCTCCATGTTTGTGGAGAGTTTACATTGTCCCTTAATTTTGGAAACTCCTCTACCTTCTCCAAATTTGTGAAAATTGAGCAGTTTCCATTGCAGATATGTATTCACAGATTTTCTAACTCTTCTGCTCTAATTGTGTCATACATGGGGCGAAGGTAATGTCAAGGCATTGCTCTGGATGAGAGTGGGAAGATATTTGTGTAGCACATATTTGCATACACATTGCATTCATTTTCAATTTTCTATTCGAAATACTGAATCCCTGACACTATCCCATACCCTACTATCCTCTGACTACTAATCCTAATATGATGGAGAAAAATACCCAAACAGAATAGAAATACAAGCAGTTCAGAGGAGGCATGCTGCATACTTGGACTTACCTTTTGCATGATAAATGGTAGGTGTTATAAATCTAGTCAATTTTTAATTGAAATAGTTCACCATGTGTTTTTAAATTAAACAAATATATGAATTCCTGTCTCCCTTTCTCTGTAGCCTATTCATCACATGTATTTTCATATGCACTTATAGAATCCTACCTGGTATCACATGTACATTTTTGTGAGGTGGCTGACTTGGCAGATACAAATTGTGAGAAGAGATCCCTCCTCCAAATTGCTGTTGGAACTGAAAATTCCACCTATAGGGGAACTTCCTAGTAGAACATCGTTATACATAAACTCATGTTCAGTAAAATAAATATTTTTGCATCTGTGGATGATATATATTTAAAGATGAATTTTGATTGGCATATATATTGCTACTTTTAAATGTCTGTGTGTGGTTTTTTTTTGTGTGTGTGGGTATGTGTGTGTGTGTATATATATATATATATATATATATATATATATATATATATATATATATATAAACTCTCCAGATTTTTCAAAATATGAAATATATGTGTCTTATATACACTCTCTAAATTCATTCATGTTCATGCATGTGAATTTATAATAAACTTTCCAAAATATTAGTCTCAGAAATATTCATCCACCTTAAATACATATTTGTTTCCTAGTACTGAAAACTAACTTCAGTGAATGGTGCATACAAATGTTAATAATTCTACAGGAACTGATCCAGTCTATCACCAATGCAAGTAGATCCCAATGGGACATGATATATAATATGATGTTCATTTATATTCAACACTGGTACATTATTATTTCTTCAGTTTTTGCTCATCATAAGATATGTATTTCATCCACAAGTTCACAAATTTGTAGGCATTTCTTTAAACTTTAATCACTTCCTACTTCACAACACATGTATTGTCAGGGTTTCTTGACTGGTCTTTTCATGAGACTTCTTTCCAAACACATTATTTTCGATTTCCATAATCACTTTTGAAGTAAAACTCACACACTCTTCATGATAAACCAAAACACTAATATTGACATTAGATGAATAACTGGTTGGAATGAATGATTGTATATGCATATAAGATTTCCAGTAATTTTTCAGATATCAGTTCATCCCATTATATTAAGTTGGAACAAGTTATATTACTTATTCACAGTATGGTCTATTCATGCTTTATCTCTATATTCATAGACATATGGTACACCTCTTTGTACGCCCAATACTAATTTTATGTCTTCAGTATATTGCTACCAAAAATGGTGGAAGAAATACTTATGTCACCTGATCTACATATACATATTATCACAATAATATTCTGGACAAAAATGTAAATGTTACACTTATGATTGAACCAAGCAAAGCTTAAATGAAATGTGAACATAGATTACTAAAAATATCCATGTCCAGGGTGCCTAATGCTCTCAAATGTCAATATTATTGGTGACTTCATATTTGTTTCTTTCTAAGATTCAACCTCAAGCCTGTTGAAAATGTCTAATCCTCTCACTCACTTTATACTTTCCCTGATTTCGTAATATCTTTATTGATATCTTCTTTTCTACATGTTTTCCCCACTTCATCATCGTGACTGGCTCTTCATATGTGCTGACATATACATTCACTCTCTAACTGAAATCCTATTGCTAAAGAACTTTTGTTCCAAATCATATACTCACTCTTCTTCCTAAAACGACCGACTATCTTCCTAATCCTACCGACTATCCCTTTTTGAAGGGATGTTCTCTTCTACATTCAATCTTCCAAGGTACAAGGTCCTATGCCATTGTATATCAAATTATCTGAGACATCTGTGCAGAACATAATTCAAAGCTAAGTATCCCAATCAAGGGCCCAATGCCCTTATGGGTTTAAAATCATACCTGGATTTCTGTTTTCATACTTATGTTTCACCTCTACATTCTTGTAAATATACCAGGTTCCCAATACCATTATTCATCCAGAAGAATGATTCCTAACACAAATCGAAATCAAACCTGTTATTAACCCAAAACATACACTGTTCCCTCAATCTCATTTTACAGAAGAGCAGGGACAAAGTTGTTCTTACAATACAGAAAAGTAGGGGACCTTCCACCTGCTGAGATCCTCAAAGGTCCATGCAGAAATGATACCTGGAGAAGTTGTAGACAGGTATGAAGGACCTGAAAGAGCAAAAGTCATCTTCGATGACAAACCACCTGGTCAGGATGAAGGGATGTGTCTGAATCAGCCTCTCTCTTCTTATTGTGGAGAAGATGGACCAAACCAGGCCTGTGTGTGTGCCTATTGGTGATATACCATTCTAAATTGTGAAAGTGTCAGAGGAAGAAGGGGCAGCCTCCATCTCATGGGGCCCTTGGAAGCAACTGTTAGGACCAAGTGGTTGCAAAGGCAGTGACCTCATTCAGTTCCAAAGAAAGTGTCATACCTCATTTCCTTGGTGATGGAACTCTCTGAACTTGGTATCCAAGAAGCCAGGCACCCAGATGCAGTTCCAGTCCCAGTCCCAGTGGGCTCACTTGTTTGGATTTACCAAGGACAGAGTCAGTCTTTCTTGGTACCTACTGATGTGAGGATGGCCAAATGCCAGGAGAGCTCTGAAGAGGGACCTTTCCTGAGAAAGCAGGTAGTGGCTCACCACTTTTTCCTGACAACTTCACATAGTTGGCCAAGGAAACCAGATCTGAGAGAATACAGGCCATTTCGGGGGAACATAGTATTGCCCACCAGTCAGAGAACACTCCGGATAGTCACAGACCTACTTAGGGGAAGGAGGTGCCATTGTGAGTGTGGGTGTGTGGTTTTGTCTCTTGTTCTGAGAATAGGTAGGAAAGGCGGTTTGTTTGGTTTTCAGTGAACTATTTCTAGTAAGTCATTTGACAAGGTGAGTGTTTCTATGTCTGTGTATCCCACTGTGTCCGTGGTTGTAGACATGAGAAAAGACAATGCAACAATGGATGTGTCCTGTGTAGTAAAAAGATTCCCAGCATTCATCCTGCCCAATTTATGAATGGACTGCAGCTTGCCTTATGGATTGGCAAAACCTACTACCTTCCTAAGTCCCTGTTTTCTTCCTGAATTCTGGCAACTCTCCAGAATAGTCTCATTGTTTTGTGTCCAAGATATGTACCAACTCCAAGGTCTTTGACATGTCCATGTACTGGATACCTGAAGGGAATGGCCAGTATCTCAGAAAACTCAGATATGAGTGTGACCAGAAAAATCTCAGTGGAGATACCATGCTTTGGGCCTTTTGCTTACCTATTGTTCTGTTGCCCTGAATGTCAGGAAGATGTTGGGCTCAGGCTACCCCTTTGTGAAGCCTGAAGAAAACAGTTTTCAAATGGAAATGAATGGGCATCACCTGTGGCTCTTGCTAAATTGCTTCGGAAAGGGATGTGTCTGAATCAGGCTCTCTACCCTGTGTGAGGCTGTGGCTTAGATTCTCAGCACCTGATGGATCTAAAGAAAGATCCCATGTGTGAAACCAAAACCAAATTTGCAAAAAATTTCAGTCATTGTGAATGAATTCTATTGCCTTTCTCTGTAGGTTCCTGAAATCAATCAAGTGAGAATAGCGATCCTTTTGGTCAAATGAGTTCTTCAAATCTCTGCAGAGGTGCTTGTCTTTTCTCATGACTCCAGTTCACATAAAGAATCTAAACCCCACAGTCAGAAGGCCTCAAATTGGAAAAGCGGAGCAGTATTAATGACAGGCCTATTTGATCACTCCTGGTTCACAGGAAGGGTGTCCTTCCCACCCTGACTTGAGCCAAATGAGGGGCAAGGGAGCTTATTTTGGACACTCTTTTGGAATGTGCCCCTCATGGAAAGCTCCAACCAGTGGTTATGATGAGTGTCTATAAGGAAGAAGATGGGGCCATGTGATAGTGTTTTGTTTTTAATTGTGTTCATTTGATTGGCGGTGTGAAGAGATGACTGGGTCAACCTGGGCTTGAACTCTGGTTTGATTCCCCTTAGAGACTGCGTTCTGGAATTGACCTCAGAGAAGTATTGCCATGAAAAGTGTTGGGATATTAGGAGGCCACGCATGAAAGTCACCCTTGGAAACTGAGATCTAGGCCCAGGGTGGTTTTCCAAAGAGTACTGGGAATCTCAGCCAGTATATCACATGATTTTATTCTGAAAGACTTGGCAGGGATAGTTTTGAGTCAAAACACACATGGACCTCACATTGGAGACCTCACTGCGCCTGGCTTCATGTGACCTTTTGGCCACTCTTTTGGAAGCCTTGCCTGTGAGAGTTCTCCAGAGCTTTCTTTGAAATGAACTTCCTCAACATTTAATGGTTCCTGAATAAATTGAAACCCACAGTGCCTCCAACTTCATCCTTGAAAAATGGCCAGATAAATACCATGAAATTTTTAAAATTTCCATGACCAGGTGGCACTGGAGAACCTTTGGATGTCCTGTTGCTGATCTTGAGTGTACCAGACCCTGCCTTAATTCACTGGGTTTCATGAAAATGGTGTAGAACAGAGATGCCATTGAGTTATAGCCTGCAGAGTTGTTGGCCTAGAGAAATGGTGTGCAGTTTTGTGATAATACATCTGTGTTGTGACCACGTGGTTCTGCCATTGGCTTCCAAATTCATTGTGACTGCCATGGTGCAGCCAGGAGACCTGTATATGTAAAAGCATGTTTTTATATTGAAAGATTTCAGGGCCATGTTCAGAATCAAGTTGCTATGGACATGGGGGCAAGCAAGTTAGAGCCCGCAGAGTATTGGGCCTAGAGAAGTGGTCTGCAGTTGTGTGATAATACATCTGTGTTATGGCCATGTGGATTTCTCATTGGCTTCCAAATTTTTTGTGACTAACATGGTGCAGCCAGGAGACCCGAATATGTAAAAGCATGTTTTTATATGGAGAGGATTCAGGGCCATGTTCAGAATCATGTTGCTATGGACAAGGGGGCAAAGTATGTGGGAAAGAAGCCTAGTTGTTGCATTCTCCTGCAGACCCTGACCCACAACACGTGACAGAACTCCCTCCAGCACTGTGTCCCTGTTGAACTTCTTGTATTTTGTGAAGCAAATACCAAACTCCCAGTGCAACAGCAGGAAACACCACGAAAAGTGGAGGATGACCAAATGGCTCCACAGTCCACATGGGGAGACAATTAGACCCCAGTGGCCACTGTTTACCTACAAAGAGTGAATTCAGCACTGCTGCCTCATGTTCACTGGAAAATAAGAAACCATATCCTCCAGGTCACATAGATGCAGACCCAGATTTTATTGTCTCACTACAAAGGAAGCTAAAGCTCCTGAAAATAACGTATGTTTCAAGTGCCCAACCTCAGAGGCAGTTTCTCAAGATGTCTTTACGCCAGCAGACCTCCATGTTAGAGGAGTGTTTACCATGTCCCTTACTTTTGGAAACTCCTCTACCACCTCCAAGGTTCTGAACTCTGAGCATTTTCCACTCAAGATATGTATTCACAGATTTTCTAACTCTTCTATTCTAATTGTGACTTACTTCAGGCGAAGGTAATGTCAAGGATTTGTTCTGGATGAGAGTGGGAAGATTTTTGTGTAGCATATATTTGCATACACATTTGATTCATTATTCTATTTTCCATTTGAAATACTGATCCCTGACACTAACTCATAACCTACTGGACTCTGACTACTACTCCTAATATGATGGAGAAAAATAACCCAAAAAGAATAGAAATCCAAGCAGTTCAGAGGAGGCATGGTGTATAGTTGGACTTGCCTTTTGCATAAAAAAGGGTATGTGTTATAAATCTAGTCAATTTTCTGTTGAAATAGTTATCCATGTGTTTTTAAAGTTAACAAATATGTGAATTCCTGTCTCCCTCTCTCTGTAGCCTACTCAGCACATGTATTTTTATATGCACATATAGAATCCTACCTGGTATCACACGTACATTCTTGTGAGGTGGCTGACTTGGCAGATACAAAATGTGAGAAGAGATTACTCCTCCTAAATGCTGTTGGAACTGAAAATTCAATGTATGGGTAAACTTCCTAGTTAAACAACATTATACATAAATCTATCTTCAGTAACATGAATATTTTTGAATCTGTGGATGATGTATATTTCATGGTGAATTTCAATTGGCATATATATTGCTATTTTTATAGTCTCAGTTTGTGTGAGTGTGTGTGTGTGTGTGTGTGTATATATATATATATATATATATATATATATATATATATACTCTCCAGATTTTTCAAAATATGAAATGTATGAGTCTTATTATACACTCCCTGAATTCATTCATGTTCATGTATGTGGATTTATAATCAACTTTTCACAAGATTATTCTCAGAAATACTCATCTACCTGAAATACATATTTGTTTCCTAGTACTGAAAACTAACTTCAGTGAATGGTGCATACAAATTCTAATATTTCTACATTAACGGACGCAGTTTAACATCAATTCAAGTAGATTCCTATGGGACATGATGTGTATTTTAACGTTCATTTTTATTCAACACTGGTACATTACTATTTCTTCAATTTCTGCACATCATCGTATATATTTATCATCCACAAGTTAGCAAATATATAGGCGTTTGTTTCACTTTAAATCACTTTCTGCTTCAGAACACATGCATACCTCCAGGTTTCTGGACTGGTCTTTTCATGAGACTTCTTTCCAAACACATTATTTTCAATTTCCATAATCACTTTTGAAGCAAACTCAAACACTCTTCATGAAAATCCATAACCCTAATATTTCATTCAGATGTATAATGGGTAGGATTAAATGTAGTATATCAATATAAGGTTTTCTGTATATTTTCAGATATCAATTCAATCCATTATTTAAAGTTGGAACCAGTAATATTATTAATTCACAGTATTGTCTATTCATGCATTATCTCTATATTCATAGACAAATGGTACACCTATTTCTACCCAAAATACTAATTCATATATCTTCAAAATATTGCTCCCATAAATGGTGGAAGAAAAACTCCTATTACCTGATCTACATATATTATTTATTATAGTAATATTCTGGACACACATAGGAATGTTCACACTTATGATTGTACCAATGTAAAGTCGGGCGAGCGTCGGAAAAGAGACCACGAAGAGACTGTCTCATGCAACAGCAAAGGGTTTATTGGGGGTCCAGCATGCTGGGGCTCAGAGCTCACTTGAATAGAGAAGAGAGCCCTAAGAACAGCTTAAGCAGAGCTTATGCAATTTACGTGGTGAGAGCAGGGAGGGAAATTTATTGATGGGTCAGGTCGAGTGAGTGGTTTGCATGCCAATGGGAGAGGGAGTACATTCAACAGTTTGGCAATTGGGGACAGCACATTCTGGGAACAAGATTAGCAAACAGTTTTCAAGATTTCATCAGTATTTTGTTAAGCATACAGAAAAACAAAGTTAAAAGTACATATTTTATTAACCTTTCATTCCCCACTTCTTATTCTGGTTAATTATAATCATAAAAATGAGCATTGCGGGGTCTCACATTTTATGTTTTCTAGTGAGGTATATTGTTGTCTGATTACCATAAGTTTAACTTATCCAATTTAAGCTTGTAGAAAGGAAACTAGATGGTTGAGCAAACAGGGTCCTACAATTAGCAATGAAATGAGGATTATTAATGGACTGGCCAGGGCTGATAAAAGCGTAGTTAACCAGGGGGACTGTGTGAACAAAGACTCAAACCACCCTTTTTGTGCATCTCTCTCTTGTTGATGCTCTTCTAGGCGTCTTCTTAATTTACTCATAGATTTTTTTACAACTCCAGTATGGTCGGCATAAAATCAACTTTTTCCCTCAATGCAGCACAAAAGCCCCCTTCTCTCACGAAGAGGAGGTCCAACCCTCGCATGTTCTGTAAAACAATTTCAGAGAGAGAGGTTAAAGATTCCTATAAAACTGTGATGGAGGTTTTTAATATCTTTAAATTTTGGTCTATTGCTGCTTCTCATCGGGTCATTTGTTGTGTCACATGGACTAGGACAGTGATTCCTGTGCCCACACCTGTAGCAGCTCCTTTTCCTAATAGGATGGCTAAAGTGAGGGATACAGGTTCCCAGAGGAACCGGGTTGTATGCCCCCGTATTTGATATTTAAATTAACCTGCCTCATGATAGAGCACTCTGGGAAACATCTGAACATTACATAATTAATCACATCTGTTGATCATTTTATGAAAACATAAACAATGTTTAAGTATATAGAATTATACTGTTGTAAGGACGGACAATTCAAGGCACCTAAGATAGCACCGAAGACAGCGAAACATACCTATTTGGTTGCAACGGATTTAGAGGGCATTGCTTCTGTTGTAATCAATTAGTCACCTGATCTCCAAATTTAGGTAGTTTCCGAATTTTGTACCCAACATGTAAGGGAAGGGGCTCAGAAGTTCACAGTCTGCATAAGTTCACAAAAAGAAGTTTTCGTTTCTATTGTTTTTTTCATCTGTTCTGGGCAAGTTAACATTTTAAGGACACCTGGAGTGGGAGAGCTTTTTTCTTCTCTTTTTTTTTTCTCACTGCCAGCTGTAACAATGGAGCTCATTTGGTAACTTATTTATCTTAGAAATGTAACCATGTCTGTGAAGCCCCAGCTCAAGGCCAGAGGCCTTGTTCACATGTTTTGTGAAAAACTAGTAAGGGGGAGTCTAGCTTAGGAGTGCTGATTTTTCCAGCCAGTGGCCAAATAGAACAGGGAAACACGAAAAGGGGAAGTTTATCTACATTGAACTCTTTTATAGGGACTCTTTGGCTGAAAGTCCTAAAGTCAGCCATGGTGAAGACTGCTGGAGAAGGTCATTTAAGACTTTTCTGTGGGCCTGGTATAGACGGGGAAGACAGGGAAGGCGGGTCTGAGAGCAGCACCTTGGGTCTGAGCATGAGGAAGGAGACATGTAAAAGAATAATGGGAAAGGGGTTTGGAATTTTCCAGGCAACAAAACTTGAGCAGTAGAACAGATAGAGCAGAGGGGAAGATGGGAGTTTGTATCCCAAAAAGCCTGTGAGGGACTTTAAATTCTTAGTAACCTGTTTTCAGTGATGACAGAGCAACTTTAAAGGCCATTTTCATTACATCTTGGATAGGGGTCTGAGGGCTCTCCTTAGCTGGTTTGAGCTTTGGGTTAGCTGGTAAGAGGACCTGGTGGGACCTGGTGCGGGCACTGACAGGAGAAGAGAGTAGTGAGTGGGTGGATGGGTACCTCAGTACCTGCTACCTCAGCAAGGGGGCAATAATCTGAGAACCGGCGGTTTGGGTTTTTGATCTAGTAATTGGAGGGAAGAAATCAGGTTGCTGAGGTGGGAGTGGCAGCAGAGAGTCTGGAGCAGAAAGCTGAGGGTGAGGATCTATTGGATAAGCATAGTTCAGGATGTGAGCGAAGGAGGGAAAATGCCTCCACTTAGGGGAATTTCCTTCCACCCTTTGAGCACTTGCCGAAGTTAAAAAGGTCACGGAGAATTTTAGGATCTAGAGACCCCTCTGGGGGCCATCGGTATTGGTTGTGTAATTGGTAATATGGCCAATGCTGTGTATTGAATTTGATGAGGAGTTTGGGTTCCACCAGGCACCCCTGTATGCTCACATTCCCATGACTTACAGAAGAAGTCGGCATTTCCCCCACACAGCCATGTCTGTTTGTGGCTTTGATAGTCCGCTGGGCAAACATAGTAATCTAGGCTAGCCAACCTGCATCTGGCTCTCGTGTCCCTACATCCATAATGTTTGTTTCTATTACCTATGATACGGAAAGGATTTATTGGAATTTTAGTTGGATCCCCTTCATCAGGGATATCCCAATAGGAAAGACCTATAGCCAGCTGACAAATGTCTGGGTGGAGAGATGGCCACCATGTCCCTAAAGGGGCTGTATGCAAGATAGACCATACTTCTTGTACAGTAGGATTTGTGATCAGCCATTACTGCTGAACAGGCTGATGAGGGTTAGGACTACTCTTGGCCAAGGGGAGAGTCTGTAGCCTTATCCACATGGCGAATACGCACTTTGAAAGTGTTACCAGTCTTTTCCAGTTTCCAGTCAGATTTTGGACAGGGCGCAGGCCAGAGATGAGAGACATGGATCCATGAAGTGATTCCGTCTACATTTACCACTGTAGGTGTTATATGTAGCACCTTATATGGTCCTTTCCAGTGGGGTTCCAGGGATGACACCTGATGTCGTCTAATGTAGACGAAGTCTCCTACTTGGTATCGATATGAAGTCCCCTCGTCCCCAGGTTGGTCGGCAGTGGCCAGATGTTTCCACAGATATTGCTGATTTCTTTCAAGAGCTTTAAGTCTGTCAAGCAAGGGGGTGTGGAAGGGATCGTTAGGTCTTAGAGTTTGGGTTAGGTCCCTTACTGGAGGAGGGACCATAGAGAATTTCATAGGGGGTGAGGTTACACAAGGAAACAGAGGAGTATGAGTATTTCTTGCATGAAACAGTGCATAAAGCAGGAGAATAGATCGATCTTTTATGCCGATCTCTAAGCTTGATTTTGTTAATTCTCTTTAATGGTTCTATTATTTTTTTTTTTTTACCTGTACTGAGCTCTGGGGTCTATAAGCACAATGTAATTTCCAATTAATCCCCAGGGTCCTGGCTAATCCCTGACTTATCAGGGCAATTAACGCCAGTCCATTATCAGACCCTATTGCCTTAGCCAGTCCGTATCTTAGAAAAATATCTTTCAGGATCTTCTTGACCACCATTTGTGCCATTTATTTTGTTGTTGTTGTTTTTTTTTTTGTGTGTGTGTGTGGGGGGAGGAAGGCTTCAATTAATTCATCCTGAAAATGTATCTACAAAGACTAGGAGATATTTAAGTCCATAACTTCCTGGCTTAATTTCAGTAATGTCCACTTCCAAGAATTGTCCTGGTCTGGTTTCTTGTAGGTGCTTTCCTGCAGGAAAGTTGGAAGGGTAAGCATTAACCAATTGACAGACCCAGCAGGCTTTTGTTACCCGTTCAGTTATTTCTTTCGCTCTGAGTCGGTTAGTGGAAAACTCTGTTCTTGATCCTTCAGGAATGCCTGCAGTTTCTTTGAACCAAGGTGAGTGAGTTGATGTACATTTTTAACTTAGTTTAGGGCTTTCTGAAGATGCAAGCTGGGCTCAGTGAAGTTGAGGGTTTCAGTGTCAGTGTCCTTAGATGTTATCAAAAGCTTGCTGGTGCTCAGGGGTCCATTAGAATTGGGCATCTCTCTTTAACAGCGGGTATAAAGGAGCAGATAAGGACGCAAACCCAGGTATCCATAAGCTGCATAAGCCAGCAGTCCCAAGAAACTCTCTGAGTTGTCTGCTGTTAGATGGGGGTGGTATCTGCTCAATGGATTGTTTTCTGGTCTCAGTGAGCCATTGCTTACTGCCCCTAAGGGAATAGTCCAGGAAGATTACTTCTTGCTGGCAAATTTGGGCTTTTTTGGCAGAAGCACTATACCAGAGTTGAGCAAGCTCGTATAATAATAATTGGGTTCCAGACTCACAGTTTTTCTTGGTGTTGGCTGCCAGTTGCAGGTCATCGACATATTGAAGCAGGGTGACGTCAGGGTGCATAGTTCTGAAGTTGTTGGGGTCTCTGTGGAGGGCTTCATCAAAGAGAGTGGGGGAGTTTTTGAACCCCTGTGGGAGTCTAGTCCATGTTAGTTGACCAGACGTCCCGGTTTCTGGGTCTACCCACTCAAAATCAAATAGCAACTGACTATCTTTATGCAGAGGCAAGCAAAAGAAAGCATCTTTTAAGTCCAGAACAGTATACCATTTCCGCTCATGGTTCAGAGTGCTAAGCAGATTGTACAGATTATGTACTGTGGGGTGAATGTCCTGCACTCTGTTGTAGATCTCTCTTTGGTCTTGAACGGTGCGATAGTCCCCGGTTCCTGGATTTTTATACTGGTAACAGGGCAGTGTTCCAGTTCAAATGACAGGGCCTTAGGACCCTTAAGGCCAGATATTTCTGAATATGGGGTCTTATCCCATCTTTAGCTTTTTTGCTCAGAGGATATTTTTTGACATTGATGGGGGGGCTGAAGTTTTTAACTCCACTGTTATTGGAGGATGTTTCACGGCTACGTGTAACCCAGCAGTTTTTTTCCTAGGCATCTGCGTAATCTGTTATCCATTTCCGGGGTAGCTTGCCTGTTTGATCAGTCTTGGGGGGTTTGACAAGTTGATGTTCATCTTCTACTGACATAGTAAAAGCCGTGACAATAGGAGTTTTTACTGAAAAATTTAGAAATTTCACTTGGGGGCCTTCAGGGTTAAAAGTTATTCTGGCCTGGAGCTTTTTGAGCAGATGTGTGCCCATCAATGGGGTCGGGCATTCTGGGATTACTAGGAACGAGTGATGGATTTTTTCTTTCCCCAGGTCCATGGTCCTCTTAGTTGTCTAAGCCCCATATTTACTCCCATTAGCCCCTTGAACTAGAGTCCTTTTTGTTTGATAGATGGCCCAATGGGGCCTTAAGGGCTGAGTATACTTACCCTGTATCCACTTCAAAATTTAACCCCCCCAGCGAGTACTTTGTGTTCTTTTGGCCGGGCCAGCTACCTCCAAGGAAGGAGGGGCTGTGTGTACCGTGGGGTAGTCACCTGGAGGGCGCTGGGCTGGCCTATATTCCTCCAATGGTGGAGAGTCTGAGTCAGCAGCAGGGGAATCACTTAGAGGGTGTTTGGGGTTGGAGGACAAGGGCAGGGCATAAGGAGGGGGAAGAGAGTCCAGTAGAGTCTTGAGACTCAGGGACAACAGAGGGTGGAGGAGGGGGAGCAGAGGGTTTGAGAGATAGAAAAGTGGGAGAACCAGTAGGAGCGGGGACAGGGACAAGGAAAGGCTTCAACCATGGAAGAGGAGATTTGCAGAGGTCCTGCAAACTAAAGATATATTGCTGTTGATCTGGATGGCTATGTGGCCCCGGCTGAAAGACAATATCTCTGAGTTTTTGAATTAGTGTGAAGTAGAAAGATCCTTCTGGGGGCCATCCGACTCCAAAGGTGGGTCATTCTGAGACACATAGAGTCTTCCAGATCTGACGTTTTACTGAAAAAAAGAAGATTCTGAGCCTTTAAGCAGACTTTGGTCCAGTGATCAAGGTTCAGGGACAGAGGCATTGAAGTGTTCTGTCCCATATGAAAGATACACAAATAGTGAAAGCAATGACACACGACACAGACAAGACAAGACAATAAAGACAGGCAATGGACGTCCAATACTGAGAACAGGACTGAGTAGCCAGGAAAACCTGATGGGCTGACAATACCGAATCCAAAACAAAATATCACTGAGTTTAGGAGACTATTGTTACTCGGTTTCCCGAGTTCTCTGGGGCGTCCCCCAGAGACGTGGCCTGTGGCTCTGTGACACTTCTGTCAGCCACCGTCAGAGAGAGCTCATGCTCATCACCAATAGCCATTTTGCCCATCCCTAACCTGAAACCTGAAACAAGAAAGTGGCGCCTTACTTAACCTGAGATGAGCCTATTGGGGGTCTTTCGTCCAACGCTGCTGGAACTCGCTGGGGCCCTCAGATGTAATGGTCAGGCGACCATTGGAGGAAGAGACCACCAAGACACTGTCTCATGCAACAGCAAAGCACCCAAAATTCTGGGGCTCAGACCTCACTTGAATAGAGCAGAGAGCACTGAGAACAGCTTAAGCAGAGCTTATATACTTTTCTTGAAGAGGGCAGGGAGGGAAGTTTATTGATGGGTCAGGGCAAGTGGGCGGTTTGCATGTAAACGGGTGAGGGTGTACATTCTGCAGTTTGGCAGTTGGGGACAGCACATTCTGGGAACAAGATTAGCAAAAAGTTTTCAAGATTTCAAGAGTGTTTTCTTAAGCATACAGAAAAACAGGAAGAGACAAGTACCTATTTTATTTATTTTCAACAAAGCCTAAATGGAAAGTGAGCATGAATTACTAAAAACATTCATGTCCAGGTTGCCTAATGCTCTCAAATGTCAATTCTATTGGTGACTACATATTTCTTTCTTCCTAAGGTTATATATTCAACCTCAACCCTGTTGAAAATGCCTAATCCTATGACTCACTTAATAATTTGCCTGATTTCCTAAGGTCTCTATTGATACCTCCTTTCCTACATATTTTCCCAAATTCATTATTGTGACTGACACTTAACATGGGCTGACATTAATATTCACTCTCTAACCGAAACCCTATTGGTAAAGAACTTTTTTCCAAATCTTATTCTCACCCTTCTTTCTAAACCTACTGACTATCTTCCTAATTCCACCGACTATCCCTTTTTGACTGGAGGTTCTCTTCGACATTCAATCATCCAAGGTACAACGTCCTATGCCATTGTGTATGGATTTATCTGAGACATTTGTGCAGAAAGTATAACATTGCTAAGTATCCCAATGAAGGTCTCAATGCCCTTCTGGGATGCAAATCTTACCTAGATTTCTGTTTCCATAATTTTAACTCACGTCTATATTCTTATAAATATCACAGATTCCCAATACCATTTTTCATCCTGCAGAAAGATTCCTAACCCAAATCGAAACTGTTATTAACCGTAACCACACAGTGATCTCTCAATCTAACTTTAGAGAAGAGCAGGGACAGAGTTGGCCTTAAAATATAGGGATGTAGGGGATCTTCCACTTGCTGAGAACCTCAAAGGTCCATGCAGAAATGATCCCTGAAGAAGATGTAGGCAGCTATGAAGGACCTGAGAGAGCAAAAGTCATCTTCCATTGCCAAAAAACCTGGTCAGGATGAAGGGATGTGGCTGAATCAGCCTCTCTCTTAATGTACAGGAGACGGACCAAACCAGGCCTTTGTGGAGCGCTGTTTCTTGGTGCCTTTGATTTATATATCATTCTAACTTGTGAAAATGTCACAGGAAGTAGGGGCAGCCTCCATCTCATGGAACCATTGGAAGCAACTGTTAGGACAATGTGTTTGCCAAGGCAGTGAACTCATTAAATTCCTGAAGGAAGTAACCTACCTCACTTCCTTGGTGATGGAACACTTTAAACTTGGGATCCAGGAAGCCAGGCACTGAGAGCCAATCCAAGTCCCAGTCCCAGTGGGCTCACTTGTTTGGTGTTACTAAGGACAGAATCAGTCTTTCTTGGTACCTACTGATGTGAGGATGGCCACATGCCAGGGACCTTTCCTGAGAAAGTAGGTAGTGGCTCTCCACATGCTCCTGACAACGTCACAGAGTTGGCCAAGGAGACCAGATCTGAGAATGGATAGGCCATATCAGGGGAACATAGTATGACCCACCAGTCAAAGGACACTCTGGATAGTTACAAACCTACTTGGGGGAAGGAGGTGCCTTTGTGGGTGTGGGTGTGAGTGTGTGGTTTTGTCTCATGTTCTGAGAATAGGTAGGAAAGGTGGTTTGTTTGGATTGGAATGGACTTTTTCTAGTAAATTGTTTGACAAGGCGAGTGTTTCTATGTCTGTTTCTCCCACTGTGTCCGTGGTTGTAGACATTAGAAAAGAAAATGCATCAATGGATGTTTCCTGTCTTGTAGAAATCTTCCCAGCATTCATCCTGCCCAATTAACGCATGGACTGTGACTTGCCTTATGGATGGGCAACACCTACTATCTTACTACGTTTCTGTTTTCTTCCTGAATTCTGGCCACTCTCAAGAATTGGCTCATGGTTTTGTGTCCAAGATATGTACCACCTCCAAGCACTGTGACATGGCCATGTACATGATAACTGAAGGGAATGGGAGGATCTCAGAAAACTCAGATATCAATGTGACCAGTAAAGTCTCAGTGGAGAATCCTTGCTTTGGGCCATTTGCTTACCTATTGCTTCATTGCCCTGAATGTCAGGAAGGTCTTTGCCTCAGGCCACCCCTTTGTGAAGCCTTAAGAAAACAGTTTTCAAATGGAAATGAATGGGCATCACCTGTGGCTCTTTGCTTAATTGCTTCCAAAAGGGATGTGTCTGAATCAGCCTCGTGAACCTGTGTGAGGCTGCTGCTTAGATTCTTAACACCTGATGGATCTAAGGTAAGATTCCATGTGTGCTACAAATACAAAATGGTCAAAATAGCAGTCATTGTGTATGAAGTCTCTCGCCATCTTCTGTAAGGTTCCTGACCTCCATCCTGGCCTGCAAAGGCTAGACCATAGATGCTTGGGTTTTTCCATGACTCCAATTCATATAAAGAATTTATACCTGGCAGTCAGTAGGCCTCAAATTGGAGAAGTGGAGCAGTAATAAGGTCAGGCCTATTTGATCACTCCTGGTTCACAGGAAAGGTGTTTAGGCCACACTGACCTTAGGCAACATAGGGGCGAGGGAGCATATTTTGGACAGGGTCTTGGACTTCACCCCTTTTGGAAACGTCCAGCCAGAGGATTTGATGAGTGTCTACATGGAAGAAGACGAGGGCTATGTGAAAGTGTTTTGGTTTTAATTGTGGTCATTTGTGTGGCAGTTGGAAGACATAACTGTGTCCACCATGGCTTGAACTTTGGTGTGATTCCCCTTAGAGACTGCGTTCTGGACCTGACCTCAGAGAAGAATTGCCATGAATTGTGTTGGGATTTCAGGAGGCCACGCATGAGAGTCCCCATTGGAAACTGAGATATAGGCCCAGGTGGCTCTCCACAGAACACTGGGAATCTCAGCTACGATATCACATGATTTTATTCTGAAAGACTTGGCAACCATAGTTGAGATTCAAAACACACATGGACCTAGCATTGTAGACCTTAATGGGCCTGGCTTCATGTGACCTTTTGGCCACTCCATGGGAAGCCTTGCCTGTGAGAGTCCTCCAGAGCTTTCATTGAAATGAAATTCCTCACCATTTAATGGTTCCTGAAAGAATTGAAACTCACAGTGCATCCAACTTCATCCTTGAAAAATGGCTAGATAAATACCATGAAATTTTTGAAATTCTTATGACCAAGTGGCACTGAAGAACATTTGGATGTCCAGTTGCTGATCATGAGTGTACCAGAGAGTGCCTTGATTGACTGGGTTTCATGAAAATGGTGTAGAAGAAAGAATCCTGTATGTTGGCGCCTGCTGAGTAGTGACCCAGAGCTGTGGTGTGCAGTTGTGTCATAAAATATCTCTGGTGGGGCCATTTGGATCTGCCATTGACTTCCAAATGTCTTGTGGCAGACATGGTGCAGCCAGTAATCCCTATATGTCTGATCTCTTCATATAAAGGCATCTTGTTATATTTAGAGGTTTCAGGGCCGTGTTCAGAATCAGGTTGCAATGGTTGAGGGGGCAAGCTATGTGGGATATAAGCCTCATTGGTGGATTCTCCTGGAGACCCTGACCCACCACACGTGTGAGAAATCCCTCCAACACTGAGTCCCTGTTGATCTCCTTGTATTTCATGAAGCAAATACTAAACCCCCAGTGCAGCAGCAAGAAACACCATGAAATGTGGAAGATGCGCAAATGGCTTCACATACCACATGGGGAGACACTTAGCCTTCAGTGACAACAGTTTCCCTACAAAGAGAGAATTCTGCACTCCTGCCTCATGTTCATTGGAAAATAAGAAACCATGTCCTCCAGGTCACATAGATGCAGACCCAGCTCTGATGGTCTCACTACAAAGAAGCTAAAGCTCCTGACAACAACATATATTTCAAGTGCCCAAGGTCAGGGAGAGTTTCTCAATAAGTTTTAGGCCGGCAGAGCTCCATGTTTGTGGAGTGTTTACCTGTTTGACCAGGACAGGAGAAAAGACCACTGACTCCAATTAAAATCAAATTAAAGCAAGCTTATTATTTTTCCACTGGCTGAGCTGCCTATCCCTCTCAAAATGGCAGAAACAAGACAGCAACCCCACCTTTCCTACAGCCCAGCTTTATAGTCCAGTAAGTTACACAAAAGGGGGGTTACAGATAACAGAACTCAGAGAAGCATCACGCTATTGCTAGTTTACAATTTTTTTTTTTTGCTGGCCCCATCATCAGAATTTATGAGGACCATTAGAGACTCACGAGAGTCGTTGTCTGGCCAGAGAAGGCCAATATTTATGAGGTGTCACTAAATTTTCAGAGAGGGCTGCTATCTGGTCAGAGAGCCAGGCATGGGTGAGTTCAAGGCACGGACAGGCATTCCAAGCAGATTCAGAATTTGCAGTAATTTATAGGAAAGCAAAATTATCTTTTCATGACTTTGTGGCAAGATGGCTCCCAATTTTAATAAATGATCAGGTTGGGTTTATCATTCCCCCCCCCATTTTTTTTTTGCTTTTTAATATTTTTTAAATTAATTTTTATTGTAGGTTGTTCAAAACATTACATAGTTCTTGATATATCATATTTCACACTTTGATTCAAGTGGGATATGAGCTCCCATTTTTACCCCATATACAGATTGCAAAATCACATCAGTTGCAGAACCATTGATTTACATATTGCCATTATGGTGTCTGTTGTATTCTGTTGCCTTTCCTATCCTCTACTATCCCCCCTCCCCCCTCCCCTCCCCTCTTCTCTCTCTACCCCCTCTACTGTAGTTCATTTCTCCCCCTTAAATTTTTCTCCTTTCCCCTCACTTCCTCTTTTATGTAATTTTGTATACCCCTGAGGGTCTCCTTCCATTTACATGCAATTTCCCTTCTCTCTCCCTTTCCCTTTCACCTCTCATCCCTGTTTAATGTTAATCTTCTTCTCATGCTCTTCGTCCCTACTCTGTTCTTAGTTACTCTCCTTATATCAAAGAAGACATTTGGCATTTGTTTTTAAGGGATTGGCTAGCTTCACTTAGCATAATCTGCTCTAATGCCATCCATTTCCCTCCAAATTCTATGATTTTGTCATTTCTTAATGCAGAGTAATACTCCATTGTGTATAAATGCCACATTTTTTTTATCCATTCGTCTATTGAAGGGCATCTAGGTTGGTTCCACAGTCTTGCTATTGTGAATTGTGCTGCTATGAACATGGATGTAGCAGTGTCCCTATTGTGTGCTCTTTTTAGGTCTATAGGGAATAGACCGAGTAGGGGAATAGCTGGATCAAATGGTGGTTCCATTCCGAGCTTTCCAAGAAATCTCCATACTGCTTTCCAAATTGGCCGCACCAATTTTCAGTCCCACCAGCAATGTACAAGAGTACCCTTTTCCCCACATCCTCGCCAGCACTTGTTGCTGTTTGACTTCCTAATGGCTGCCAATCTTACTGGAGTGAGATTTGCAACAAAATGAAACTGAATCCCTTACTCTCGCCATGCACAAAAGTTAACTCAAAGTGGATCAAGGAACTTGATATCAAATCAGAGACATGGCATTTGATAGAAGAAAAAGTTGGCTATGATCTACATACTGTGGGGTCGGGCTCCAAATTCCTCAATAGGACACCCATAGCACAACAGTTAATAACTAGAATCAACAAAAGGGACTTACTCAAACTAAAAAGTTTTTTCTCAGCAAAAGAAACAATAAGAGAGGTAAATAGGGAGCCTACGTCCTGGGAACAAATCTTTACTCCTCACACTTCAGACAGAGCGCTAATATTCAGAATATACAAAGAACTAAAAAAATTAGACAATGAGATAACGAATAACCCAATCAACAAATGGGCCAAGGACCTGAACAGAAATTTCTCAGAGGAGGACATACAATCAATCAACAAGTATATGAAAAAATGCTCACCATCTCTAGCAGTCAGAGAAATGCAAATCATTCCCCCTTTTTTAATGTGTCCCTTCCAAATTTTTGATAGGGTAGGGAAAGAGCAAAGAGGGAATTTTAATCCCTCAGGTAACAGTCTCCAAATTTTTAGAACTCACCCAAAATTGGATTCCTGGTTTTACCTGACTTAATTAATTACTTATATTGATATTCTATTTATTTTTGGCTCCATAGTTGTAAGACGAGAGGCGTCACTCATTTTGGCTTCTTCTGAGCTGAGAGAGAGTGACGTGAGTGGGCACAGTATAAGGGACATGAGTTGCTTTTTAGAAGTCAGTTGAGGAACATGAGTTGCCTTTTAGAAATCAGTTCGTTTTGAAGTCTGGTTGGGGAAGAACAGGTTGTAAATTCATCTGGGGATGGGTTCTTCTGTGTGAGAAACAAGAACCATGAGTACTGAAAAAATGTTGCAGCAGCTGGAACATGTCACTGTATAGAAGTTCCCTCAGCAGGCTTTAATATTCCCAGTTATCAGGACTGTCAACTTAATATTTAACATTTAGTGTTACAGTTATCCCTCTCCATAAGATACAGTTTAATGATTTAATATCATCTGATCTTGCAAAATCATTTTACTAGTATGACCTCTGTGTGTAATAGAGAAACCTTTAATTCTGTTACTCAGGGCTGGATAATCGTACTAGCAAACACCAACCCTACCTGTAGGTTAGGAATATCTGTAGGCCTTAAACTAAAAATTTCTGCCTCTGGCAGCTCCTCTTGATAGTCTCTTTTTATAGTTATCAGGCATTCCTTTCTGGGAATCCTTCTTTGTAGCCTCCAGTCTTACTTATTTTGGGAGGCTAACATAATGTGTATAAAAAATTATTATTATTATTATTAATATTATTATTTAAAATGCCCAGGAATGGCTGTATTTTGGTTTTAACTGTCTTTCCTAAGTGTTTATCATGAAACAGTCAAACTGACTTTTGTTTCTATCTATTGTTAACAGTCAGCTGAGCTTTTATGGGAGTCATTCCTGGGGAAACTTGAGAGCAGCTTCTCAGTTCTGCTAGTGCCATTTGCGCTAGGTGGGTCCAGGTCTTGCTTGACCATGTGGCTACCCTTGGAAGCATCAGGGATGTCTCCCTTCTCTGATGACTCTCCTCTTCTTAGCAAATGCACTGATTGGCTTTCTGTTCTCCAGGGGTCTCATTAATCTCCCTAATTGGGAAGATATGAGGCCCAGAGTTGCAAAGGTCTTTGAGAAGTCCCTTGTTCCCTGGATTCAGACTGACTCAGAGGGCAAGAGCCAAATATTGGTTTTCTTGTCCCTTTTCATGTAACTTTAATATAAATCCTAATCTTAATCATCCAGCAAATAAATTTTAACAGCCTTATATTAAGAGTACTGGGCTTTAATGTCTATAACTTTATAATTATTTATCTTTTTATTAACTGGGATCTGTATTATTCTGTCTGTCTTGTAGGTGATGACTTATTATCTTAAATTAACCCATGTTGTGTTCTTAAAGCAACACTTCTGTATAACACTAACAAGGAATCTTTAGATCACTTATAAGGAAATTACAAAATAAAATTTTTTAACAAGAGTAAAAATACTTAGTTCGTGTAATAGCTACCCTGAAGTTTTAAGCTGAGTTATACATTATATCCCCTGTTTGAGATCCTAGAAATCTTGACAGAAAAAAAAAACAACTTTTGAACATAACTTTAAATGAAATAATATCTGACCTACTGCTTTTGTAGTCATTCTCACATATAGTAAGATGGGACACAGAGCCTTATCTCAGGTAAGGCAGGGCTCTTTATAAAACTTAAGTGTTTTACTTCTAAAGATGATCTTTGTTTTTTTAAATATCATTTTACAAAGATTACATATATTATTTGAGGTCACATGAACATTAGTTAACACCATATGATATCACATTTAAAACATGAATTTAAGAAAGGCTGAAAGTTTTTAACCTTTATATAGATTAGACTCTCATTAACATAAAAATACATTTAAATTGTTCCCCAATGTAAAAAGTAACATACAACTTTACATATCTTATTGATAAGAAGTAAATGAATGCCCAATATATTTTTTTACCATACAACTTCAGAACACCAGCTTGAAATAATGCTCTTTTAAAGTTTCTACCTTACAGATTCGTATACCTGAAAGATATGAGCACATTAATAGCATCACAATTACATTGAAGTTTCTACATTAACCAAGTTTAGCTTTTAAATAAATGGCAGTACAGTGCTCTAAAATAACAGTTCTTATTTAATCAGTTGTTTAATTTTTATGGTTGCTTGCTCTAGAAAAAATAAAACTTAATAAACACAATGTTATGGGTAAACTTATGTTTTAAGAAATTTTTGTCTCTTTAACACATGACTGATTATTACAATCTTATACAGAAATTAGTACAAACTTATACAGACCTTAGTAAATCAATCAGATATCTAACAAAAGTACTCATGAATGAGTAATCCCATATCAAATTTACTTTACTTATTTATCAATATATTAGACAAATATATTGAACAGTGTAAACCATTTTTTTGTTGAAGGAAAAGTCTTAGAACCAAGGCATATTAGAACATTTGTAGACATTAATATTTTATTAGATGTTTGAACACCTAGAAAAACTTGTAAGCTTAAATTTAAAGACATTTATTTTTATCTCTTTATCCAATTTAAATTCAACTATTTAAATCACTTGAATTAAAGATCTTTGGATCCACTTTTTAAAATTTGTTTTTATGAGCGTTTTTGTTTTAATGAGTGCTCTTTATAAATGTTAATTTGTGTATCATATATATGATATACGGACAAATGAATATATAGACATACAACACATACCAAAATTGTGCACACATAATAATAGTAAAGGCCTTGTAGCTTTTCCAGGTGAAATATCCATTGCAATGTTTCAAAAACTACACAGTTAGTCAAAGATAGAACTGGTCAGAAAAACATCATCCTAGGTCTTTAGGATCAAAATCATGAGCTCAAAAAAAATAAAGAATCTAAGGAAAAAATAAGAGTTCTAGAAAAATTGACTGGCCATTAATTAGTAAATACCATACAATTTAATTTTTTTTAGGCCTCAGATCACTCTCCTACTGAGCTTGCAGGCCTCTTTCATTTGCCATTCAACATAAGTCCTGGCTGAGGTCTGGAAGGAGCAGGAAAAAGCTGCTATTCTGAGCAGACACCTCAGGCCTAAGGCATTTCAACCATAATTTTCAGGTTCAGATGTTGAAAATTATAATACAATTTTAAGACAAAATTCACAAAATTTTATGATACAAGTTTAAGACACAGTTTACAAAATTTTACATCTTTATATCTTGTTTTGTCAACAGATACCATACTATGATTTACTATCCTTGTCCAAATTAATGCACTGGTAGACACAGTGACATTTTCCCAGGCTACCCAATTAAAAATTGGTGAAAAAAAAGCCTGAATGATTGGGAAGTTACTTGCCAACTTGGAAGTAGAGTTCTCTAGTTTTCCATCCTAAGTATTTAAGTTCTCTGGCATGAATTATCTGAAATCATAAACTAAACAATTTCCTAAACCCGACTTTTAACTGCAAGATTGTGCAATGCTTCAAAAACCCATTCAGATGCCAGATTGTTACAATAAAACATCATCATTTAGATACACATTCAGCTAAGATCATTCCCAAGAAATGATTTATAATATCAACACATTATTGCACATGTCTTAAAGGGCCAGAAACAAAGACACAAGACAGACTGAAAGGAGCTCCAGACTATGGCTTACAGACAGAAGCCTTTAAACCAGAGCAGATAAGAGAAAAATCTCCTACACCAGTGGCACCATAGATTTTCCCACAAGGGAACCAGATGTTTTCACAGAGGGACAACCTGAAATGTAAAATCAAGGGTCTCCATGGTGACTTTACTGTATTTAGTGTCCCCTTTTTCTTTTTCTCTTTTTTAAGAAAACAGAGATGGCAAAATCCTTACAGTGCAGGGAAGGAAGTAGGTAATTCTCTGAAGCAAAAGGGCTTGGGCAGCTGCTGGAAGTCCCTCAGTCCCTCCTTTCACTTACAGGATTAGCTCCTCTTGTTCGGTTCCACCCCAAGCACGCTCCGTCTCCTAACATTTCAGTAGTCAGCTCTCAAAGAGTTCCGGGGTGTGGGGGGTACCAAAAATTGTAACTTAAAGTTTGGTTCCTGATTTTGAAGCCAATTAATACCAATTTAATAATGAGGACAGGGTTTGAGAAAAAGAAAAAGGGAGATTTACTGCTTTGCTAACAAAGGAGAAAAACAGGGGTCTCTGCCCAATGGTTGTGATTCTATCGATCTGAAGGGACAAGGGGTTTTAAGGAGTTTCACGTGTTAACCTGGGAGATACTCAGTTCTTAGGTCCCCAGCAGGCATTGCCCTCTGCAGTGGGTGTGCTCCAGGCAGCCAGCTAGGGGTTTCTCTCATCCTGCTTAACAAAGGGTATTAAAGTTCATCACAGTTCTTTAAAACACAGTCCAAATGGGTGTCAGTTTACTTCCTTTATTACCCATTTTCAGTTAAGTTTTACCACAGAAATCACACAACAAAACACACTAAAACAAACCAAAAAAAAAAAAAAAACATATGAAACACAGAACAAAACACACAAAAAAACAGAAAACCAGCGCAGAAACAGAAAAACAGAGGAACTATGCAACGTCTTGCTAAAGCTCTGGGATAGGAGCTCCTGCGTGCCCATTGGCACCTCTCTATGCTTTCAGAGGAATTCCCTACAGAACATAACAGAGGACAGAATGATTCTCGTTACTGTACCAGACAGGAGTATATGTGTGTCTCCCCAGGACACCACTCTGTCATCAGAAGAGATCTCCCTTAACCGGATATCAGATGTTATATAGGCGCCAGTTACCTATGGAGGCCTCCTCCACCATGTGCTTGCTAATAGTTTTAGGGCGGTGGTTCACTGCAGTGCTCCCTGGACCAAAATCTCACACCAAGGCCTTGGAAATTGCCTCTTCATGCCGGAGCCCTGGAGGGAAGGCCAGCTTCAGAATTTCCAGTAGTCTGGTCTTGTGATCTATTGGGGCAGGGTCATCTCGATGGGAAACTACAAAATATTACACCAGGATGCAAGAAAAGACCACTGACTCCAATTAAAATCAAATTAAGGCAAGCTTACTATTTCAAAGTGGATCCAAAGATCTTTAATTCACGTGATTTAAATGGTTCGATTTAAATTGGATAAACAGATAAATATAAATGTCTTTAAATTTAAACTTACAAATTTTTCTAGGTGTTTAAAAATCTAATAAAATATTAATGTCTACAAAAGGTCTAATATACCTTTGTTCTAGGACTTTTTCTTCAACAACAACAAAAAAAATGGTTTAAACAGTCTCCTACTCTAAGCCATTTTCTACCATCAATGGACCCTTCAGGGGGAAACCATGGACACAATTCTCCTATGTATGAAAAGAATAATTTTAAGTCCTTTTTCTTAACATGTGCCCCCTATGTCTTGAGGGCCTCCTTGAGGCCTGACAAAAACAAATCATGTGACGAAACTGCTTGTCCCATGGTGGGTCACTCACCATGTGTCATCCCCACTCTCGTCCTGGATCTGTCTTTCGGTGGTGTCTGCTGAGGCAATCGCAAGCTCCGCTTTTTTAAGTCTTCCCTGAGGACAGGTTTCCCCCTCAGTCAAAGGCTCGAGCCCCTATTGATCCTCAGGCAGAGGATCAAAAGGCATCTGTCATGATGGCCTTCATTGGGCAAGCTGCCCTGGATATTAAAAGAAAGTTACAACTCTTAGAGGGATCACAAGATATGACTTTGGGAGATTTAGTCAGAGAAGCCGAGAAAGTATACTATATGAGAGAAACAAAGAGAAAGAAAGGGAGCAAAGGGAAGATGAGAGATGCAAAAGACAGACTAAGGCATTGACTAAGGTCCTGGTCACAACAATAAATAGGCCAGAAATTAACAAACAGGAAGACAGGAACGGAAACCTGGGCACACGCCAGAGGCCACAATGGAGTTTAACTCAGCATTAAAAAATGACAAAATCATAGAATTTGCAGGGAAATGAATGGCATTAGAGCAGATTATGCTAAGTGAAGGAAGCCAATCCCTAAAAATCAAATGCCAAATGTCTTCTTTGATATAAGGAGAGTAACTAAGAACAGAGTAGGGATAAAGAGCATGAGAAGAAGATTAACATTAAACTGGGATGAGAGGTAGGAGGGAAAGGGAGAGAGAAGGAAAATTACATGGAAATGGAAGAAAACCCTCAGGGTTATACAAAATTACGGACAAGAGGAAGTGAGGGGAAAGGGAAAAATACAAGGGGGAAAAATAAATTACAGTATAGGGGGTAGAGAGAGAAGATGGGAGGGGAGGGGAGGGGAGGGGAGGGGGGATAGTAGAGGATAGGAAAGGCAGCAAAATACAACAGACACTAGTATGGCAATATGTAAATCAATGGATGCGTAACTGATATGATTTTGCAAACTATATACTGGATAAAAATGGGAGTTCATAACTCACTTGAATCAAAGTGTGAAATATGATATATCAAGAACTATATAATGTTTTGAACAACAAACAACAAAAGTTAAAAAAACACATGGAGAACTATTTCAACAAAAAATTGACTAGATTTATAACTCCAATTCTACATAATGCAAAAGGCAAGTCCAATTATACACCATGCCTCCTCTGAAATGCTTGTAGGTCTATTCATTTTGGGTTATTTTTCTCCATTATATTAGGATTAGGAGTCAGAATATAGAGTCTAGTAGGGTATGGGTTAGTGGGAGTGATTCAGTATTTCAAATGAAAATTAGGAAAATCAATCCAATGTTTATGCAAATATGTGCTAAAATAATCATCCCACTCTCATCAAGAACAATGCCTTGACATTACCTTCGCCCCAAGTTAGAAACAATTAGAGGAGAAGAGTTAGAAAATCTATAAATACTTATCTGGAATGGAATATGCTCAGGAGTTCACAACTTTGGGGGTGGTAGAAGAGTTTCCAAAAGTAAGGGACAGGGTAAACACTTCACAAACATGGTGCTCTGCTGACCGGAAGACTTATGAGAAACTGCCTCTGAGTTTGGGCACTGGATATATATGTTGTAGTCAGGAGCTTTAGCTTCCTTTGCAGTGAGACCATCAAAGCTGGGTCTGCATCTGTGTAACCTGGAGCACATGTTTTCTTATTCTTTAATGAACATGAGGCAGTAGTGCAGAATTCTCTCTTTGTATGTAAACTGTGGCCAATGGGGGCTAAGTGTCTTCCTGTGTGGACTCTGAAGCCATGTGGTCATCCTCCATTTTTCATGGTCTTTCTAGCTGCTGCAATGGGAGTTTGGTGTTTGCTTCACGAAATACAAGTAGTTCAACTGGGACACAGTGCTGGAGGGAGTTCTGTCATGTGTGGTGGGTCAGGGTCTGCCAGGAGAATGCACCAACCAGTCTTATATCCAACATAGACTTCCCCCTTGTCCCTAGCAACTTGATTCTGAACATTGCCCTGAAACCTCTCCATATAACAAGATGCCTTTACATGCAAGGGTCTGCTGGCTGCACCATGTCAGTCAAAAGCCATTTGGAAGCCAATGGCCAATCCACATGACACCAACACAGATGTTTAATCACACACCTGCCCACCACTGTTCTAGGCCCACTACTCAGCAAATTCCAACTTACTGGCATCTCTGTTCTACACCATTTTCATGAAACCCAGTGATTCAAGGCACTGTCTGGTACACTCATGATCAGCAACAGGACATCCAAAGGTTCTCCAGTGCCACCTGGTCATGGGAATTTCAAAAATTTCATGGTATTTATCTAGCCATTTTTCAAGTATCAAGTTGGATGCACTGGTTTTTCAATTCATTCAGGAACCATTAAATGGTGAGGATGAAAGCTCTGGAGAACTCTAAAAGGCAACGCTTCCCAACGAGTGGCCAAAATGTCACATGAAGCCTGACCCATTGATGTCTACTCAATGTGAGTTCAATATGTGTTTTGACTCTTTACTATGGTTGCCAAGTCTTTCAGAATAAAATCGTCTTATATCCTGGTGGAGATTCCCAGTGCACTGTGGAAAGACACCCTGAGACTAGATCTCAGTTTCCAAGGGCGACTCTCATGTGTGGCCTCCTAAAATCCCACCAAAATTAATGGCAATACTTCCCTGAAGTCAGTTCCAGAACTCAGTCTCTAAGGGGAATCACACCAGAGTTCAGGTCCAGGTGTACCCAGTCATCTCTTCCAACCAGCACACAAATGACCACAATTAAAACCAAAACACTGCCACATGGCCCTCATCATCTTCCATATAGACACTCATCGTAACCTCTGAATGGAATTTTCCATGAGGGGCGAAGCCCAAGACAGTTTCCAAAATAAACTCCCTTGCCCCTCATTTGCCTAAAGTCAGGGTGACCTAGACACCCTTCCTGTGAACCAGGAGTGATCAAATAGGCCTGCCGTTAATACTGTTCTGATTCTCCAATTTAATCCTACTGATTGTCGGGTATAAATCCTTTATGTGAGTTGGAGGCAATAGAACACCCAAGCACACATGGGATCTTTCTTAAGATCTATCACCTTCTGAGAATCAAAGCCCCAACCTCACACAGGGCCAAGAGGCTGATTCAGACACATCTCTTTCCAAAGCAATTAAGCAAAGATCCACAGGTGATGCCCATTCATTTCCATTTGAAAAATGTTTTCTTCAGGCTTCAGAAAGGGGTGGCCTGAGGCAAATACCTTCCTGACATTCAGGGCAACATAACCATAGGTAAGCAAATGGGCCAAAGCAAGGTTTTTAAACTGAGACTTTACTGGTTACACTGATATCTGAGTTTTCTGAGATGTTCCCATTCCCTTCAGCTATCCATTACATGGCCATGTAACAGATTTTGGAGGTGGTACATATCTTGGCCACAAAACCATGAGCCTATTCTGGAGAGAGGCCAGAAATCAAGATGTGTAGGGGACCTTAGGAAGATAGTAGGTGTTGCCCATCCATAAGGCAAGCCACAGTCCATTTATAAAGTGGGCAGGAGGAATGCTGGGAAGCTTCCAACTAGACAGGAAACCTCCATTAATGCATTCTCTTTTCTAAAGACTACAACCACGAACACAGTGGATACACAGACATAGAAACACTCGCCTTGCCAAACGACTTCCTAGAAACAGTCAACTCCAAACCATACAAACCACCATTCCTACCTATTTTCAGAACATGAGACAAAACCACAAACTCACATCCACATCCACAAAAGCACCTCCTTCCCCCAAGTAGGTCTGTGACTATCTGGAGTGTCCTCTGACTGGTGGGCCATACTATGTTGCCCCAAAATGGCCTGGCCTGTCTCAGATCTGTTCTTCTTGGCCCACTCTACGAAGTTGTCAGCAGGCAGCATTGAGCCAATACCTGCTATCTAGGGAAAGGCCCCTTTTCTGAGCTCTACTGGCATTTGGCCATCCTCATATCATTAGGTACCAAGAAAGACTGACTCTGTCCTTGGTAAATCCAAACAAGTTCGAACACTGGGACTGGGAATGGGACTGGCTCTGGGTGCCTGGCTTCTTGGATCCCAATTTCAGAGAGTTACATCACCAACGAAGTTAGGTAGGTCACCTCCTTTAGGAACTGAATGAGATCACTGCCTTGGCAACCACTTTGTCCTAACAGTTGCTTTCATGGGTCTCATGAGATGGAGGCTGCCCCTACTTCCTGTGACACTTTGACAAGTTTGAATGGTATATCAACAATGGCCACCCGGGAACACCTCTCCACGCAGGTCTGGTTTGGTCCATCTTCTCTACATTAAGAAAAGAGAGGCTGATTCATACACATCCCTTCGTTATCACAAGGTGTTTGCCATGGAAGATGGCTTTTGCTCTCTCAGGTCCTTCATAGCTGCCTACATCTTCTCCAGGGATCATTTCTGCATAGAAATTTGAGGTTCTCAGCAGGTGTAAGATCCCCTACATTCCTGTATTGTAAGATGAACTCTGTCCCTGCTCTTTTGTAATGTTAGATTGAGGCAAGAGTGTATGGTTAGGGATAATAACAGGATCGATTTGGTTTAGGAATCATTCTGTGGGATGAATAATGGTATTGGGAACCTGCAATATTTATAGGAATACAGAGGTGAAATATAAGTATGTAAACAGAAATCTAGGTGAGATTTGAAGCTCAGAAGTGCATTGGGCAATTGATTGCGATACATAGCTTTAAATTACGTTCTGCACACATGTCTCAGATAAGTCGATATACAATGCCATAGGACTTGTACCTTGGATGATTGAATGTAGAGGAGAACATCCACTCAAACAGGGATAATCAATAGGATCAGGAAGATAGTCAGTAGATTTTGGAACAAGGGTGAATTTAGTATTTGTACCAAAAGTTCTTTAGCAATTGGGTTTTGGTTAGAGAGTGAATATCAATGTCAGCACATGTGAAGGGTCAGTCACAATGATGAACTGGGGAAAATATGTAGGAAAGCCGATATCAATAGAGACATTTGGAAAACAGGCAAAGTACAGGGTGAGTGATAGTATTAGACATTTTCAACAGTTTTGAGGTTGAATATATTAGGAAGAAACAAATATGTAGTCACCGATAGGATTGACATTTGAGAGCGTTATGCAAGCTGGACATGGATGTTTTTAGTAATCCATGTTCAGTGTCCATTTAGGCTTTGGTACAATCACACGTGTGAATTTTGCATTTTGCGTCCAGAATATTACTGTGATAACATGCATATTTAGATCAGGTGACATGAGTATTTCTTCCTCTATTACTGGGAGCAATATTTTGAAAATGTATAAATTAGTATTGGGGGTACAAAGAGGTGTACCCTGTGTCTATGAATATAGATAATGCATGAATAGACCATACTGTGAATAAATAATATAACTGGTTCCACTTTAAATCATGGATTGAATTGATATCAGAAAATATATAAGAAATCTTATATTGATATACAATCATTCATTCCAAACAGTTATACATCTAATTGTGAAATGATAGTTATGGTTTATCATGAAGGGTGTGTGAGTTTTGCTTAAACAATTATAAAGAAAATCGGAAATAATATGTTTGGAAAGAAGTCTCACGAATAGACCAGTTAAGAAACCTGGAGTAATGCATGTGTTCTGAAGCAGGAAGTGATTGAAAGTGAAACAAATGCCTATAAATTTGCCAACTTGTGCAAGAAATATATACCCTCTGATGTGCATAAACTGAAGAAATAGTAATGTACCAGTGTTGAATAAAAATGAACATCAAAATACAAATCATGTCCCATAAGAGTCTACTTGCATTGCTGTGAAACTGGGGCAGTTACTGTAGAAATATTAGGATAATGCCGCAGTCTTGCTGGGCACAATCAGGAGCCACTTGTCAAAAGAAACTAACTTTATTTTTAAAACCACACACGCCAAACAAAACAGCCTCTCAGGAAAAACCCTCAGAGCCCCAACTGCCACCACTGGCTACCCAAAAGCCTCTTCCTCCCACACAAGCCTCTCTCCACCTCCCACAATCCTCCTGCTCTTGAGGCCGATTGGCTAGGTCATGTGGGCAAAGCCAAATAAGTCCCCTAATGAGCAACTCCGTGGTCTGAAAGGGCAGGGAAACAGCCCAATGAGCATCACCGCAGAGGAGCCAATCAGCTAGATGTTGCTGTGAGCCAATCATCAGCCAGCAGCTGGAAGTTTGCTGGCTTCTGGAATTTTGCTGGGGCCCCTTCGGATGTGGCTCTCAACATCTCCCCCTCTCTGTTTAAACAACACACATGTGGCTTAGGGACAGTGCCTGCCTTAGGTTGTCCAATAGTACATATGGTCCTTACCCGTTAAGTTGGTACCATTGCAATTGGATCTTACCCATCACTGACTACCGGTCCAGTTTACAGCAACACCTGTGGAGAGGTCTTTGTACCACCGGGGGGTGGTGAGGTTCTTTGCCTCACCTCTAATGGCCCCCAAACATTAGCTGGACGATAATGACACACAGAAGAGAGGAAGATACACCAAGCCAATTGACAGCTCCTTTTGGAAAAATTGTACCACCGATGACATCATCAGCAAATATACCCGAACACTACCACAAGTCGCTGCACAAACACGTAGTTTACAATGCATACAGGAGAGTTCTCAATGTGTCTAGGCAAGTTCTGCAAGCATTTCAGTGATGGCTATTGCAGAAGCTGTAGATTGGTTTTATCTTTGATTTCACCAGCACTGGGATGAAGATAGGAATTCTGGCAATAATGGCTAAAGAAAAATTATGTAACATTCCAGAAGGCACTGAAAGAAAACAATTTTCTTAAGTATTTACATTGTCTTGAAGATAATTATTAAATATAATGAAAAGGAAAGGTGAAAGAAAGGAAACAGATCTGTTAACCTCCTTTTTTTCAAATTTTAAAACAAACCTCAACAGCTCTTTACCCAATTTAAATTAAACCATTTAAATAATGTGAATAAAAAAATATTTGGATCCATTTTTTTTTATGAGCGCTCATCACATATCATATATGGACATACGAACATTCAAACATATAACACAAAACACAAGTGTGCACACATAATATAATACATACAACACATAACCTAATAGTAAAGGCCTTATAACTTTTTACACGTGAAATCTCCATTGCAATGTTCAAAAACTCTTTTGTCAAAAAATAGAACTGATCAGCAAAACATTAAACTAGGTCTGTATGAGCTCAAAAAACAAAATAGAATGTGGGAAAGGGCAATAATAAAATAGATAATGAAAAAAGCATCCTGGTTCTATCTCAGATGTAAGGATAGTCAAACTGGAATTTTGGATATCAGCTGATAAGGCCTTGAGTCAAATCATCTTCTTTTTGGATGTGCCCTGATATGTCTTATAAAGAATAGATCTTTTCTGTCCCAGATTAGACTTTTTATATTGGAAAGTAAAGAGAAAACAGTAGAGAAAGGAGAAATCTTACCAGCAACTTTAAGGGATACTATAGCATTAACTATATACTGACTATCGGAAAATAAATTAAATACAGAATATTTAAATATCTCAAAAGCTTGTAATACTGCATTAAGCTCTACCTTTTGAGCTGATTGTTTGGGTAATAAAAATTTATAAGTTTTATCAGGTATAACTATTGCTGCTGTACCATTATTTGATACATCAGTGAATATATTTGAAGCATTCATGATAAGTGTTTTTCTTCTCAATTTTGGAAAAATTACAGGATGCGATGACCAAAAAGAAAATAAAGGGTTAGATGGTAAGTGGTTATCAAATGAAACATTAGATTGGACCATGATTATTGCCCAAGTATTTAACTCATTAGCTAACTCATCAATTTGATTCAGAGTATATGGAGTAAAAATTTTATTGGAAGAAATTCCAAACACTCCCTTTGCTGCTTTAATTCCTTTGAGTATTAATTATCCTAAAGCCTCAGGATACCTAGTAAGAATAGTGTAAGGAGAATAAGATAAATGTATCCATAATAATGGACCTTCTTGCCAAAATACTCCTGTAGGAATATTTTTTGTTGGTAGTACAATAAATAATAAAGGCAAACTTATATCAATTCTATCCAAATGCATATTTTCCATATATGTTTCATTGATTTTTATTGCCTTTCTTGCTTCAGGTGTTAACATGCAGGGTGAATTTTTATCTGATAGACCTTTTAGGATATCAAATAAATGTCCCAACTCTCCTGTTGGTATACCTAGACAAGCCTTATCCAATTAATGTCTCCTAATAACTTTTGAAAGTCGTTATGTGATTTGAGTTGATCTACTCGTATTTGAATTTTTGGTGGACTGACCATGGTTGAGGATAACAGAACTCCTAAATAATTAATTGGAAAATTTAATTGTACTTTATCTATTGCTATCTCTACATTATAATTTTTAATAAGTTTGTAAGTGTGGCATAACTTTCTAGCAATGTGTTTTTAGCTTTGTGTGCTAATAATACATCATCCATATAGTGAAATATTTGTGTTCAGAATTTTGATTTCTAAGTGGCTGGATTACTTTGTTAACATAAATATGACACATAGTTGGGCTGTTAGCCATCCCTTTAGGGAGTACTTTTCATTCATATCTCTGATCAGGACCTTCATGATTCAGTGCAGGGATAGTAAAAGCAAAACCTGGACTATCCTTAGGATGAATTATAATTGAAAAAAAAACAATATTTAATATCTATAACTAAAACATACCAGGTTATTGGCAAAGCAGACAATTGAGGAATCCCTGATTGAGCAGGTCCCATAATAACCATCTCATTATTAATGGCTCTAAAATCTTGCAATAGTCTCCATTTACCAGATTTCTTTTTGATGACATAAATGGGAGTATTTTGGGGATATACAGTCGGTTGTATATGTCCTTCTGCTAATTGTTGTTTTACCAGGTCATGGACTGCTTGTATCTTTTCTTCAGTCAGGGGCCACTGAGGAACCCATACTGTCTTTCTGATTTTCAGGTAATTTTTATTGTCTCAGTGGCCCTTTCTGAAAATCCAACCCATGTCTCTCTGTTCCTTGATCTATTTGTATTGGTGCTGCTATGACTTATTCTTGTTTTTCTAATCTTTTTTCTTTCCTAAAACCTTGTCTAGTCATAATAGTGGCTGCATTTTGGTTGATGTTATTTGTTAATGTCAAACCTAATTGATCTAGGACATCTCGTCCCCATAAATTTATGGGAAGATGATCCAATTCATATGGCTGTATAGTTCCTTCACATCCTTTAGGATCATTCCTATCTAATACCATTTTACTTCTATGGGGATTAGTCGCCACTTATAGGCCTCGAAGCGTTTGAGTGGCTTGTTGTAATGGCCAATGTTTTTGCCATTCTTGACGAGAGATGATGCTAATGTCTGCACCTGTATCCAGTAGCCCATTCAATTCATGCCCTTGAATATTTAGTTTTAGCATGGGGCGAGAATCTAAATTTAAAGAAAGCATAGCCAAATCTACACCTGTGGAGCCTAATCCCTTGGAACATCTTTCTACAGTACGACTGGAAAATTTATCATATAGGCTGGGTATTATTAGTAACTGTGCTATTCTATCTCCTTGTGAAATTACTGATATGTCCTTTGGAGAACTGGCTATAATTTTTATTTCACCTTCATAATCGGGATCAATCACCCCAGGACTTATCATAAGTTCTTTTAGAGTAGAAGAGCTGCATCCCAATAATAAGCCCATGGTTCCTTTGGGAAGAGGTCCTTTTACCCCTGTGGGAATGATTTGAACTCCCATCTCTGGAGTTAGTACTGATCTGGAAGAGGCACAGATGTCCAACACTGTGCTCCCTCTGGTTTGTCTGATGAGGGATCTGACGGACAATGTGTCCTGGGCACTACCCTGTTGGGGTTGCTGGGTTCCTCCAGTGCTCTGTATATTTGTGGTTTGGGGCCCCGGAGCATTGGAACCCCCTGTCCATTTATTTGGCAATTGAGCCCAATGCCTTTCTCCATGATATCGTGGATAAACACCTGGTCCTTGTTCATTTTTTGATAATTGAGTACCCTCTATGGTGGTTTGAGAACAGCACTCATTAGCCCAATGTCTCCCTCTATGGCATTGTGGCCAAATACCTGGTATTCTACTCCTTTGATACCTAATATTGTTAAACCCTCCTTCTATGGGCCAATTCCTTTTAAAATGTCCTGTTTCTTCACATTGGTAGCATGTTCTTGGTCTGGCATCTAAAGCCTGTTTTACTGTAGCTGCCACAATTTGCCCTTGTTCATTAATGTATCTGGCAACTAAAGCCTGTTTTACTGCAGCTGCCATGACTTGCTCTTGTTCATTAATGTCTCTACATAATTAAATCAATGTGTTTAAATCTTCATTTTTCCATGGTCTAATGATATCTCTGCAACAACGATTCACTTGCTCATAAGCCAGTTGTTTTAGTAATGGCATTGCTTGTTCTGTATTCCCAAAAACTCTGGTAGCTCTTTGAATAAGCCTATCTACAAATTCAGCATAAGGTTCATTAGCTCCTTGTATTACCTTAGATAATTGACCTTGTAAACCTCCATGTTCTTGTAAAGTCTTCCATGCCTTAATTGCATCTACACCAATTTCTGCACATACACCATGATCATATGCAATTTGCTGCAACTGATCTTCATAAGGTCCCTTTCCTAACAACATATCTAGATTTCTCTGAGGATAACCAGCTCCTGCATTTCGCCTAGCTGTCTCCTTTCAACATTCCTCATTGGCAACCTTCCATAACATGCATTGTCCTCCATTTAGCACAACATTACACATATTAGCCCAAACCACTGGCTTCATGTTCAAGTTGTTAATGGATTCGACCATGATTACATTGAAGGGTGCTTGAGGACGATAGGTTGTTACAGCCTCTTTTAGCTGCTTCACTGTTTTGAAATTTAAAGCATGGTAAACACGCTGCCCTCCTCCCTCAAATAAAGGGCATGTTAATATTTGAGATCTTGTCTCAGGATCCTAACTATCAACTGCGGGAGTTGGGGGCCTCCCAGCATAAGAAAGTGGCCTTGTTAGTTGGACACTTATGTCATCTGGTGATAGAAAGGTGTTAGTAGCAGTCTCCTGTTGTAAATTTCCCCTGATGTTTTTTACTGTTTTACACTTTCTTTCTCTGTCTAACTAGCTTTAGAGGCCTTCTCTTTTACTTGAATTTTTTCCTCTGTCTGACTAGTTCGAGAGACGTTCTCTTTTACTTGAATAGTTTCCTCTATCTGACAAGCTCGAGAGACCTTCTCTTTTACTTGAATTTTTTCTTCTGTCTGACTAACTTGAGACACCTTCTGTTTTACTTGAATCAATATGTCTTCTTCTTCCTCTACCATTGACTGAACTGAAGGCTTTGAACTAAGCAAACAAGATATGAATGTCCACAATGGCAATGTGCCAACTGGCAGAATCCCTGGGCTTTTCTTTTCTATTCTTTTTAAATCTGCACCATGATGGTTCCATTGTGATATATTTAACAATTCCTTCTTAAAAAGACATGGTCTACATTTTTGTATTGTATCAACAATTGCCATGACTGCTCTTGATTTTACTGGGATGCCTCCTTCCTCTAACAATTTACTTAACACTTTTTTGGTTTGTTTTTTACTAATTTTTGATCCCATATTTCTACTATAATACAAACCAACAAGATAACACCAAACAAAAAAAGAGATAGAACGAAATAAAAATGGAACAACAAAAAATTATTATAGCCTTTCTCCCTATCTGTTCCTCAGACACAAATAGTTTTTCCTCAGATGTGAGCAGTTTTTCTTCCATCTCACTCATCTCCAGGGACAGGCAACTTAAAACAAAATAGGAATCATAAAATGGCTACCCATCCTCTCGCCCTGCCCTCAAGAGCGAGCAGTTTACCTTATCAGTTACCCTCAGTCGCTCCCCATATGAGCCACCAAATGCCGCTGTCTGGCTGGGCACAATCAGAATCCACTTGTCAAAAGAAACTAACTTTATTTTTAGAACCACACACGCCAAGCAAAACAGCCTCTCAAGAAAAATCCTCAGAACCCCAACTCCCAACACCAGCTTCCCAAAAGCCTCTCCCTCCCACAAAAGCCTCTATCCACTTCTCACAATCCTCCTGCTCTTGAGGCAGATTGGCTGGGTCACGTGGGCAGAGCCAAAAAAGTCCCCCAATGAGCAGCTCCATGGTCTGAATGGGCAGGGAAACAGCCCAATAAGCATCACCGCAGAGGAGCCAATCAGCTAGATGTTGCTGGGGCTGCTGTGAGCCAATCATAAGCTGGAAGTCTGAAAGGCGGGGAAACATCTCAATGAGCATCTCCAATGAGCATCACCACAGAGGAGACAATGAGCTAGAAGTTGCTAAGGCCGCTGTGAGCCAATCATCAGCCTGCAGCTGAAAGTTTGCTGGCACCTGGAAGTTTGCTGTGGCCCCTTCGGCTGTGACTATCAACAGGATACGTATGCACCATTCACTGAAGTTAGTTTTCAGTAATAGAAAACAAATATGAATTTCAGGTGGATGAATATTTCTGAAAATAATCTTGTGAAAAGTTGATTATAAATCCACATACTTGAACATGAATGAATTTAGGGAGTGTAAATAAGACACATATATTTCATATTTTGAAAAATCTGGAGAGTGTGTATGTGACACACACACACACACAAATTTTAAAATGTAGCAACATATATGCCAATCCAAATTCACCATGAAATATACATCATTCACAGATCTAAAAATATTCAATTTACTTAACAGGGATTTATGTATAATGTTGTTCTCCTAGGAAGCTCACCCATAGGTTCAATTTTCAGTTCCAACAGCATCTAGGAGGAGTGATCTCTTCTCAAAATTTGTATCTGCCAAATCAGCTACCGCACAAAAATATACACGTGATAAAAGGTAGGATTCTTTATGTGCATATAAAATAGATGTGCTGAATAGTCTACAGTGAAAGGGAGACAGGAATTCACATATTTGTTAACTTTAAAAACACATGGAGGACTATTTCAATTAAAAATTGACTAGAATTATAACACCTACTTGCAAAAGGCAAGTCCAAATATATACCATGCCTTCTCTGAACAGCTTCTATTTCTTTTCTGTTAGGATTCTTTTTCTCCATCATATTAGGATTAGTAGTCAGATTCTAGTACAGTATGGGTTAGTGTCAGGGATTCAGTATTTCAAATGGAAAATAGGAAAATGAATCCAATGTGTATGCAAACATATGCTAAACAAAAATCTTTCCACTCTCATCCAGAAAAATGCCTTGACATTACCTTCGCCCCAAGTAAGACACAATTAGAGGAGAAGAATTAGAAAATCTGTTAATACATATCTGGAATGGAAAATGCTCAGGAGTTCACAACCTTGAAGGTGGTAGAGGAGTTTCCAAAAGTAAGGGAAAGGGTAAACACTCCAGAAACATGGAGCTCTGCTTGCCTAAAGACTTCTTGAGAAACTGCCTCTGAGGTTGGGCACTTGAAATATACGTTGTTGTCAGAAGCTTTAGCTTTCTTTGTAGTGAGACCATCAAAGCTGGGTCTTCATCTATGTGACCTGGAGGATGTTGTTTCTTATTTTCCTAATGAACATGTGGCAGCAGTTCTGAATTCTCTCTTTGTAGGTAAACTGTGGCAACTTGGGGCTAAGTGTCTCCCTGTTTGGACTGTGAACCCAGTTGGTAATCCTCCAGTTTTCGTGGTGTTTCTTGCTGCTGCACTTGGAGTTTGGTATTTGCTTCTTGAAATACAAGGATTTCAACTGGGGCACAGTGCTGGAGGGATTTCTGTCACATGTGGTGTGTCAGGGTCTGCATATAAATGCACCAACCAGGCTTCTATCGCACATGCTTGCCCCCTTGACCATAGCAACTTGATTCTGAACATTGCCCTGAAAAATCTCCATATAACAAGATGCCTTTACATATAAGGGTCTGCTGGCTGCACCATGTCAGTCACAAGCCATTTGGAAGCCAATGGCAGATCCACATGGCCCCAACACAGATGTTTTATCACACACCTGCACATCACTGCTCTAGGCCCCAACTCAGCAGTCTCCAAATTACTGGCATCTCTGTTCTACACCATTCTCATGAAACCAAGTCAATCAAGGCACTGTCTTGTACACTCATGATCAACAGCATAAGATCCAAAGTTACTCCAGTGCCATCTGGTCATGGGAATTTAAAAAATGTCATGGTACTTATCTAGCCATTTTTAAAGGATGAAGTTGGAGGCACTGTGGGTTTAAATTTATTCAGGAACCATTAAATGTTGAGGAAGTTTATTTCAATGAAAGTTCTGGAGAACTCTCAGAGGAAAGTCTTCCCAAAGAGTGACCAAAAAGTCACATGAAGCCAGGCCCATTGAGGTCTACAATATGAGGTCCATGTGAGTTTTGACTCTCAACTATTGCTGCCAAGTCTTTCAGAATGAAATCATGTGATATCCTGGCTGAGATTCCCAGTGTTCTGTGGAAAGCTACCCTGGTCCAAGATCTCAGTTTCCAAGAGCGACTCTCATGCATGGCCTCCTAAAACCCCAACACAATTCATGGCAATACTTCTCTGACGTCAGTTCTAGACCTCAGTCTCTAAGGGTATCACACCAGAGTTCAAGCCCAGGTGGACCCAGTCATCACTTCCAACCACCGCACAAATAAACACAATTAAAACCAAAACACTCCCACAAGGCCCTCATCCTCTTCCATATAGACACTAATCATAACCTCTTGCTGGAGTTTTCCATGAGGGGCGCAGCCCAAGACAGTGTTCAAAAGAGCTCCCTTGCCACTTATTTTCCTAAAGTCAGCGTGGTTTTTTACCATTTTTGTTTTGGATACACACATGGAATCTTTCTTTAGATCCATGAGGTGCTGAGAATCTAAGCCACAGCATCACACAGGGCCAAGAGGCTGAATCAGACACATCCTTATCCTAAGCAATTAAACAAAGAGCGACAGGTGATGCGCATGCATTTCCATTTGAAAACAGTTTTCATCAGTCTTCCCAAATGGGTGGACTGAGGCAAAGACCTCCTGACATTCAGGTCAACAGATCAATAGGTAAGCAAAAGGCCAAAAGAAGGGTTTTTCCACTGAGACATTACTGGTCACACTGATATCTGTGTTTTCTGAGATGCTCCCATTTCCTTCAGCTATCCAGTACATGGCCATGTCACAGAGCTTGGAGGGGTACATATCTTGGACACAAATCCATAAGACTATTTTGGAGAGTGGCCAGAATTTAGGAAGAAAACCTGAACTTAGGAATTTAGTAGGTGTTGCACATCTATAAGACAAGCCACAGTCCATTAATAAATCGGGCAGGATGAATGCTGGGAAGCTTCCTAATAGACAGGACACATCCTTGATGCATTCTCTTTTCTAATGTCTTCAACCATGGACACAGTGGAATACATAGATAAAGAAACACTCACCTTGTCAAACGACCTACTATAAAGAGTCCACACCAAACCAAAAAAAACCCCGCCTTTTCCACCTATTCTCAGAAAATGAGACAGAACCAAAAACTCACACCCACACCCACAAAGGCACCTCCTTTCCCCAAGTAGGTCTGTGACTATACAGTGTGTCCTCTGAATGGTGGGCCATACTATGTTACCCCAAAATGGCCTGTCTTGTCTCAGATCTGTTTTCTTTGGCCAACTCTGTGAAGTTGTGAGGATCCATTGGTGAGCCACTTTCTGCTTTCTCAGGAAGGGCCCCTCTTCAGAGCTTTTCTGGCATTTGGCCATCCTCACATCAGTAGGTACCAAGAAAGACTGACTCTGTCCTTGGTAAATCCAAACAAGTGAGACCACTGGGACTGGTACTGGGACTGGCTCTGTGTGCCTGGTTTCCTGGATCCCAAGTTCAGAGATTCCATCACCAAGAAAGTGAGGTAGGTCACTTCCTTCAGGAACTGAATGAGGTCACAGCCTTGGCAACCACTTTGTCCTAACAGATGCTTCCAAGGGTCCCATGAGATGGAGGCTGCACCTACTTCCTCTGACATTTTCATAAGTTAGAATGGTATATCAACCATAGGTACTGGGGAACAGCTCTCCACAGAGGCTTGGTTTGTTCCATCTTCTCTACATTAAGAAGAGAGATTCTGATTAAGACACAACCCTTTATCCTGACCATGTTTTTTTGCCATGGAAGATGACTTTTGCCCTCTCAGGTCGTTCATAGCATCCTACACATTCTCCAGGGATTATTTCTACATGGACCTTTGAGGTTCTCAGCAGGTGGAAGATCCATACATTCCTGTATTGTAATACCAACTCTGTCTCTGCTCTTCTGTAAATTTAGATTGAGGAACAGTGCATGGTTAGGATTAATAACATGTTCAATATGGGTTAGGAATCATTCTGCTTGATGAACAATGTTATTGGAAACCTGCAATATTTACATGAAAATATAGGTGAAATATAAGTATTGAAATATAAATCTAGGTAAGATTTGAATCCTAGAAGGGAATTTGGCCTTTGAGTGGGATACTTAGCTTTGAATTATGTTCTGCACATATGTCTCAGATAAATTGATATGCAATGGCATAGATCCTTGTACCTTCGATGATTGAATGTAGAAGAGAGCATCCAGTTAAAAAAGGGATTTTTGCTAGGATTAGGAATATAGTCGGTAGGATTACGAAGAAGATTGAGTATAGAATATGGACCAAAAGTTCTTTAGCAATAGGGTTTCTGGTAGAGATTGAATATAAATGTCAGCACATGTGAAGAGTCAGTCACAATGATGAACTGGGGAAAAAAGTAGGAATGCAGATGTGAATAGAGACTAGGAAATCAGGCAAATTATAAAATGAGTGAGAGGTTTAGACAGTTTCAACAGGGTGAGATTGAAAATGTAGTCTTAGGAAGAAACACATATGTAATCACCAATAGGATTGACATTTGAGAGCATTAGGCAACCTGGACATGGATGTTTTTAGTAATCCATGTTCACTTTCCATTTAGGCTTTGGGACAGTCATAAGTGTGACCTTTGCATTTTGTGTCCAGAATATTACTGTGATAAAATGTATATGTAGATCAGTTGACATGCATATTTTTTCCACCATTTCTGGGAGCAATATTTTGAAGATATAGAAATTATTGTTGGGAGTACACAGAGGTGTACCATGTGTCTATGAATATATAGACAATGCATGAATAGACCATACTGTGAATAAATGATATAACTGGTTTCACTTTGAATAATGGATTGAATTGATATCTGAAAGTATACAAGAAATCTTATATTGATGTACAATCATTCATTTAAACCAGTTTTACATCTAATGGTAATATTAGTGTTATGTTTTATCATGACGGGTATGTCAGTTTTGCTTCAAAAGTGATAATGGAAATCGAAAATAATGTGTTTGGAAAGAAGTGTCACAAAAAGAGAAGTCAAGAAACATGGAGGAATACATGTGTTCTGAAGCAAAAGTGATTGAAAGCAAAACAAATGTGTATATATTTGCTAAATTGTGGATGAAATATACATCCTATGATGTGCATTAACTGGAGAAATAGTAATGTACCAGTGTTGAATAAAAATGAACGTCAAAATACACATTATATCACATAGGAATCTTCTTGCATTGATGTTAAACTGGGTCAGTTACTGTATAAATATTAGAATTTTATTTTGGTGTTATAATACAATTTATTTTAGCACTAGCATGCCACAGAATGTAGAAGAAAGAGCAATGGATTTTTAGTTATAACACTAATAATCTAGCATTTAATGATTATTTTGGGGAGTCTAGAATTTACATAAGGCTATGCAACATAATTTTTTGTATTTAACATTCATAAAATCTTGGAATTTTGGTAATATTTCTCCTTTTTTTATTTTTTCAGTTGTTGATAGACCTTCATTTTATTTATTCGTATGTGGTGCTGAGAATATAACCCACTGCCTCACACATGCTAGACAAGCATGTTAACACTGAGTCACAAACCCAGCCCCTCCACTTTTATCTTTTCATCAAACACTCCTCTCCCTCTTCTTTACTCACTTTCTTCCTCATTTTCCCCCTTCTCTCTCTTCCTTTTTCATTTTCCCTCCATAAGTATTTTTCTCTCATAGCATTACAAACAGTACTATGCAATGAAATTTACATTTAAAACTGTTTTTTATAGTCATTCTTTTCTTGAGAAAATTTAAAAATTATAACCACCTGATAAATATATTACAATACATTTATTATGCATATGTATCTATATTCATGCATATGTGTTACATATATATATATATATATATATATATATATATATATATATATACATATATATTTAAAAGTACTTTGATTAGCCTGTTAGAAATAATATAGACCAAGTCTTTCTTAATTCTCAAGTCTTCCAGAATTAACATCTTACAGTGAAAATCAAATAAACATATTTAAGTAAACAGGTATCATTCTTATTTATCAATACTGATAATTTAAGGTTTTTATATCACATTTAGCTGTAATATGGCATATTAACTCTTTTGAATTAGAGAATTTTTTTTTTGAACAACCTATTATTTAAGGACCATATGCACTGACATTTTAAATGGCTTTCTTGTGATTTCACTTTCTATCAATTGCATATTAATTGCCAAATACTTATTTTAGTAATTTTCATATTCATAATTGATATAAAGTCAATTGATTAATTCTTTTTGTAAGGAGTTACTAATTACAGTAGGGACAGTATTAATAATTCTAAATCTTTATAAAAATGGTACAAAAATATTTTCATGCAAAATTATGTATAATTGCATGCTCTAAATGTTTGATTGTTGATACATATAATAAAGAGCTTTTGATGAGTCTCTTCCCCAGTAAAACAGAAAATGCAAAGATATAGTTGGGTATGTATGTCCAAACAAACATATGGAAAAATACACATTATCATCTAGAAACTATTAAATAAAAGATGAAAAGAACAATCCAACACATTGTACCAACTTGTCAGATGAGGTAGTATTCTGGAAGAATAGCCTAAGTCTAGACCTGGTCCATGACAAAATATTCACAAAAAAATAAAATATGAAAAATATAGGAAATGCTATGAGTTTTTCTTGAAGGTAAGTGGATTATCCTTTAATCTCAATTATGTGCATTTTTAAAAGCCAGTTTTCTGGTAAAATAAATTTGTGATAGTTACAAGTACACAAAACAAAGTTTCTGCTTAGCAAAATGAATGCATCTCAACTCTTTTTTAGCTGATTTCTTCCCACTCAACTTTAAACCTTTATTTATTTATTTTTTATTGGTTGTTCAAAACATTACAAAGCTCATCCTATATCATCTTTCATACATTTGACTCAATTGGGTTATGAACTCCCAATTTTCCCCAAATACGAGTTGCAGAATCACATCGGTTACACATTCACATTTTTACATAATGTCATATTAGTGACTGTTGTATTCTGCTACATTTCCTATCCCCTACTATCCCCTACTATACCCCCTCCCATGCCCTCCCATCTTCTTTCTCTACCTCATCTGCTGTTGTTCACTTCTCTCCCTTGCCCCACCTTTCCCCAATTTTCCCTACCCCATTGTTTGAAGATGCTATCCTACTTCCATTGCATGCTTTTAGCCCCTTTTTCAAATATAAGAAAGTTGTAATTTTGAGGATTGGTTTCTGTGTCCTCTATTCTGTACCATTGTTCCACCTGCCTATTTTGTTACCAGTACCACGCTGTTTTTGTTACTATTGCTTTTAGTACAGTTTGAACTCTGGTATCACTCTACCTCCAGATTCATATTTTCTGTTTAGAGTTGCTTTTGCTATTCTGGGTCTTTTGTTTTTCCATCTTCTAAGATCTTCTTCTCTCTCTCTCTTTAGGGTTCTGTAGTTTTCAGTATATAAAACTTTCACGTCTTTTGTTAGGTTGATTCCCAAGTATCTTATTTTATTTGAGGATATTGTGAATGGAGTGGTTTTCCTCATTTCCATTTCAGAAGTTGTGTTGCTGACATACAGGAATGCCTTTCATTTATGCGTGTTAATTTTATATTCTGCCACTTTGCTGAATTCATTTATTAACTCTAGCCGTTTCATTGTAGACCCTTTGGGGTCTGTTAAATATATTTTCATGACATCTGCAAATAGCGATAATTTAAATACTTCTTTTCCTATTTTTATGCCTTTAATTTTTTTTGTCTGTCTAATTGTTCTGGCTAGTATTTGAAGAACTAAATTGAATAGAAGTGGTGATAGAGGGCATCCCTGTTTTGTTCCAGATTTTAGAGGGAATGCCTTCAGTTTTTCCACATTTAGGATGATGCTAGCCTGAGGTTTAGCATATATAGCTTTTACAATGTTGAGGTAAGTTCCTGTTATCCCTAGTTTTTCTAGTGTTTTGAACATAAAGTGATGCTGAACTTTGTCAAATGTTTTTTCTGCATCTATTGAGATGATCATATGGTTCTTGTCTTTATGTCTATTGATGTGGTGAATGGCGTTTATTGATTTCCGTATATTGAACAAGCCTTGCATCCCACGGATGAATCTTACTTGATCATGGTGCACAATTTTTTTGATATGCTTTTGTATTCGATTCGCCAGGATTTTATTGACAAGTTTTGCATCGAAGTTCATTAGAGATATTGGTCTGTAGTTTTCTTTCTTTGAAGTGTCTTTGTCTGGTTTCGGGATCAGGGTGATTTATCCTCATAGAATAAATTTGGAAAAGCTCCTTCTTTTTGTTTTTCTTGAAATAGCTTGAAAAATATTGGTATTAATTCTTCTTTAAAGGTTTTGTAGAACTCCGCTGTATACCCATCCGGTCCATGGCTTCTTTTGGTTGGTAGTTTTTGATGGCTTCTTTCATTTCTTCCTTTGTTATTGGTCTGTTTAAATTGCGTGTGTCTTCCTGACTCAATCTGGGCAGATCTTATGACTTAAAAAATTCATCGATATCTTCACTATCTTCTATTTTATTGGAATATAGTGTTTCAAAATACTTTCTAATTATCTTCTGTATTTCTGTAGTGTCTGTTGTGATATTGCCTGTTTCATCCCGTATGTTAGTAATTTGAGTTCTCTCTCTTCTTCTCTTCATTAGCATGGCTGTGGGCCTGTCAATCTTATTTATTTTTTCAAAGAACCAACTTTTAGTTTTATCAAATTTTTAAATTTTTTTTTGTTTCAATTTTGTTGATTTCTGCTCTAAATTTAATTATTTCTTGTCTTCTACTACATTTGCTGTTGTTTTGCTCTTCCTTTTCTAGGTTTTTGAGGTGTAGTGTGAGTTCATTTATTTGTTGATTTTTTTCTTTTTTTGAGGAAAGAACTCCAAGAAATGAACTTCCCTCTTAAACTGCTTTCATTGTGTCCCATCGATTCTGGTATGTTGTGTCTGTATTGTCATTTGTCTCTAAGAACTTTTTTTATCTCCTCCATTATGTCTTCTGTAACCCAGTGATCATTCAGTAGCATGTTGTTCATTTTCCATGTGATGTAGGATTTTTCCTTCCTTCTTTCATCATTGATTTCCAGTTTCATTCCATTATTATCAGATATAGTGCATGGTATAATCTCCATGCTTTTATATTTACTAAGAATTGCCCTATGGCATAATATATGGTCTATCTTTGAGTAGGATCCATGTGAAACTGAGAAGAACGTGTATCCACTTGATGATGGCTGATATATTCTATATATGTCGTTCAAGTCTAGGTTACAAATTGTGCTGTTGAGTTTGATAGTTTCTTTATTCAGTTCTTGTCTAGAGAATCTGTCTAATGCCGAGAGTGGTGTCTTGAAGTCACCCATAATTATTGTGTTGTAGTCTATTTGGCTATTGAACTTGAGGAGAGTTTGTTTTATGAACATTGCAGCTCCATTGCTTGGTGCATACAAATTCATAATTGTTATGTCTTGTTGGTGGATGGTTTCTTTTAACAGAATATAGTGTCCTTCTTTATCCCTTTTGATTAACTTAGGTTTGAAGTTGATTTTATTCCACATGAGTATGGCCACTCCTTCTTGCTTCTGAGGGCCATGTGAGTGGTATGATTTTTCCCAACCTTTTACCTTCACCCTGTGTATGTCTTTTCCTATCATATGAGTCTCCTTAAGGCAGCATATTGTTGGATTTATTTTTTTTGATCCAGGTTACTAGCCCATTCTCTTGATTGGTGAATATAATCCATTAACATTTAAGGTTACAATTGAAATATGATTTGTTCTTCCAATCATGTTTATTTATTTATTATGTTTTAGTTTGGCTAGTTTTTACTTTTTTGGTTATTTTCCTCCCCCTTTACTGAGATACCTCCTGCTGTTAGTTTTCGGCACTATTTATCAATTCCTCTTCTTGTAGTATTTTGCTCAAAATGCTTTGCAGTGCTGGTTTTCTGGCTGCGAATTCTTTTAGCTTTTGTTTATTGTGAAAGACTTTAATTTCGTTTTCAAATCTGAACCTTAATTTTGCTGGATACAGTATTCTTGGTTGGAATCCATTATTTTTCAGCATTTGAAATACATTGTTCAAGGATCTTCTCGCTTTCAAAGTCTGTGATGAAAAATCAGTCATTAACCTAATTGGTTTTCCCCTGAATGTAATCTGCCTCCTTTCTCTTATAGTGTTTAATATTCTCTCCTTGTTCTGTATGTTGGCTATCTTCATAATTATATGTCTTGGAGTTTGTCTATTATGATTTTGAATGTTTGGAGTCCTGTAGGCTTCCAGGATTTGACAATCCGATCCATCTTTCATCTCTGGGATGTTTTCTAGAATTATTTTATTTAATATGTTCTCCATTCCTTTGGTTTGAATCTCTATGCCTTCTTCTATCCCAATGACTCTCATTTTTTATGACATCCAATATCTCTTGAATAGATTGCTAGTGGGATTTAAGCCTCTTTTCTGTGTTGATTATATTCTTTTCAAGTTGATAAACTTTGTCTTCATTATCTGATATTCTGACTTCTGCTTGATCTAGTCTATTTGTAATATTCTCGTTTGAGTTTTTAATTTGGTTAATACTTTCCTGCATTTCTAGTATTACTGTTTGATTTCTTTTAAGATCTCTATCTCCTGGTAAAGCTCGTTGTTTGCCATTTGAGTTTGTTTGTTTAATTCATTTTCAAAATATACTTTTATTGCTTGGACTTGCTGCCTCATGTCTTCTCTAATATTCCTTTCCATCTGAGTTAGGAATGCCTTAAGTTCTTTCCCTATCCCTGTTTCTGATGCTTCTAGGTCCTCCTGTAGAATTAAGTTGTCCTGCATTGTTTGTACTCCTTTCTTTCCCTTGTTTTTTCATGATGCTCATGTTACTTTCCAGCTCTATTTGATTGCTGTGTTTCTGTTTTATTCTATAGATTTGTTTCGGTGTTGTGTATCTCTGTTGTCTCTCCTTTGTGTTGGTAGACTATGCCTGCTAAAGTGGATTCCACTTGTAGGGAATTCCGAAGGCCGAGCTCCAGTGACGTCACCCCTCTGCTTTGGCGGGCCCAGGCTCCTTGCCGAAATGTTCGAATACGGGGATGGAACTGGACTGTCTCCAGTTGGTTTCAGCTCTAGGTCACTGGCGGGTGGGCAATCACTAGCCACCCAGTGGCGCAGTCGGTCTCCTGCGCGCCGGTGTTCTCCAGACGCCCAGTCACGCGGACAGCAGGTGGACTGTCACCTGCGCTTCTGTGTTCTCCAGCTTCCCAGTCACAAGAGCCTGGCCTCTAGTCCCCTGGTTTCTCCTGCTAGTCCTGGTTTCTCCTGCTAGACTAGATTTCCCCTGAGTGATGCTTCTCTGCAGTTCAATCTGTATTCTGGGCCTGTCATTTGTTGGGTGTGGAGGGTGTCTATTGGAACCCAGACACTCTATTGTTTTGAGGATCAGTCAGACCGGATCTCCGGTTGCACATTTGGCTCGTTTTTCAGACCCAATTACCAGATCTCAGTGCTAAAAATCTTTCTTATAGGTTTTGGTGCACCCCCATTTTGCTGTAAGTTCTTAACAAGATAGTTTTTTGTGGTTCTATCTCGTTATTCACCTGTGCAGTGGCGCGTTACACTGGGTGTGATGCACTCTATTCGTGGCCATCAGGCAATGATGAAATATTATGCTTTGTATGCAGCATTTACTGAAGTTAGTTTTCAGTATTAGGAAACCAATATGTATTTCAGGTGAATGAATAATCTGAATTTCTGAGAATAATCTTGTGAAAAGTTGATTATAAATCCACATACGTGAATATGAATGATTTTAGGGAGTGTATAATAAGACACATATATTTCATATTTTGAAAAATCTGGAGAGTGATATATATATATATATATATATATATATATATATATATATATATACACACACACAGAAACACACTCACAGACATTAAAAGTAGCAATATATATGCCAATCGAAATTCAAAATGAAATATATATCCTTCACATATCAAAAAAAATACATTTTACTGAAAATGGATTTATGTATAATGTTGTTCAACTAGGAGGCTCACCCATTGGTTGAAATTTCAGTTCCAAAAGTGTTTAGGAGGAGTGATCTCTTCTCACAATTTGTATCTGCCAAGTCAGCCACCTCAGAAGAAAGTCTGTGTGATACCAGGTAGTATTCTATATGAGCATATAAAAATACATGTGCTGAATAGGTGACAGAGAAAGGGGAGAGGAATTCACATATTTGTTAACGTTAAAAACACATGGAGAAATATTTCAATAAACATTGACTATATTTATAACTCCAACCCCATATAATGCAAAAGGGAAGTCCAAGTATACACCATGCCTTCTCTGAACTGTTTGTATTTCCATTCTGTTAGGGTTACTATTCTCCATCATATTAGGATTAGTAGTCAGAGTCTAGTAGGTTATGGATTAGTGTCAGAGATTCAGTATTTCGAATAGAAAATAGGAAAATAAACCCATTGTGTTTGCAAATATGTGTGATACAAAAATCTTCCCACTCTCATTCAGAACAATGCCTTGACATTACCTTCTCCCCTAATAAGACACAATTAGAGGAGAAGAGTTAGAAAATCTGTGAATACATATCTGGAATGGAATATTCTCGGTGTTCACAAGCTTGGAGGTGGTAGAGGAGTTTCCAAAAGTAAGGGACAGGGTAAACACTCCACAAACATGGAGCTCTGCAGGCCTAAAGACATATTGAGAAACTGCCTCTGAGTTTGGGCACTTAAAATGTATGTTGTGGTCCGAAGCTTTAGCTTCCTCTATAGTGAGAGCATCAAAACTGGTCTGCATCTATGTGACCTGGGGGACATGGTATCTTATTTTCCAATGAACATGAGGCAGCAGTGCTGAATTCTCACTTTGTAGGTAAACTGTGGCAACTGGAGTCTAAGGGTCAATCTGTGTGGACTGTGAAGCTAATTGATCATGCTCTACTTTTCTTAGTAGAGCACTGGGAGTTTGTTATTTGCTTCACAATACAAGGAGTTCAACTTGGTCAGAGTGCTGGAGGGAGTTCTGTCACATGTGGTGCCTCAGGGTCTGCAGGAGAATGCACCAGTCAGGCTTCTATTTCACATAGTTTGACCCCTTGACCATAGCATCCTGATTCTGAACATTGCCCTGAAACCTCTCCATATAACAAGATGCCTTTACATGTAAGGGTCTGCTTGCTGCACCATGTCAGTTACAAGCCATTTGGAAGCCAATGGCAGATCTACATGGCCCCAACACAGATGTTTTATCACACACCTGCCCACCACTGTTCTAGGCCCACTACTCAGCAGGCTCCAACTTACTGGCATCTCTGTTCTACACCATTTTTAAGAAACGCAGTCAATCAAGGCACTGTCTGGTATACTCATGATCAGCAACTGGACATCAAAAAGTTCTCCAGTGCCACCTGGTCATGAAAATTTCAAAAATTCCATGGTATTTCTCTAGCCATTTTTCAAGGATGAAGTTGGAGGCACTATGATTTTCAATTCACTCAGGAACCTTTAAATGTTGAGGAAGCTCATTTCAATGAAAGCTCTGGAGAACACTCACAGGCAAGTCTTCCCAAAGGGTCGCCAAAAGGTCACATGAAGCCAGGCCCATTGAGGTCTGCAATGTGAGATCATGTGTGTTTTGCCTCTCAACTATGGCTGCCAAGTCTTTCAGAATAAAATCATGTGATATTCTGGCTGAGATTCCTCGTGCCTTGTGGAAAGCCTTTCTGGGCACAGATCTCAGTTTCAAAGGGCGACTGTCATTCATGGCCTCCTAAAATCCCAACACAACTCATGGCAATAATTCTCTGAGGTCAGTTCCAGAACTCAGTCTCTAAAGGGAATCACACCAGAGTTCAAGACCAGGTGGAGCCAGTCATCTTTTTCAACCGCCACACAAACTTCCAAAATTAAAACCCAAACACTCCCACAAGGCCCTCATCTTCTTCCATATAGATACTCATTATAAACTCTGGCTGGAGGTTTCCATGAGGGATGCAGAACAAGATAGTGTCCAAAGTTAGCTCCCTTGCCCCTCATTTGCCTAAAGTCGGGGTGGCCTGAACACCTTCCTGTGAACCTGGAGTGATCAAATAGTTTGCCGTTAATACTGCTCTGCTTCTCCAATTTGAGGACGACTGACTGTGGGGTTTAGATTCTTTATGTGAATTGGAAGCATGAGAAAATGCAAGCACCTTTGGGCTTGCCTCTCCTTGGCTTTAAAGAATGCATTTGACCCAAAGAATCCCTCTTCTCACTTGATGGAGGTCAGGAACCTTACAGAGGAAGGCAAGAGACTTCATCCGCAATGACTGCTCTTTTGATCATTTTGGTTTTGGATGAACACATGGGATCCATCAGGTGCTGAGAATCTAACCACAGCCTCACACAGGGCCAAGAGGCTGTTTCAGACAAATCCATTTCCAAAGCAATTAAGCAAAGAGCTACAGGTGATGTCCATTCATTTCCATTTGAAAACTTTTTTCTTCAGGCTTCACAAAGAATTGGCCTGTGGTAAATACCTTCCTGATATTCAGGGCAACAGAACAATAGGTAAGCAAAAAGCCCAAATCAGGTTTCTCCACTGAGACTTTCCTGGTCACACTAGCTACCCACTACATGGCCATATAACAGAGCTTTTAGGTGGTAAATATCTTGGACACAAAACCATGAAGCTATTCTGCAGAGTGTCCAGAATTCAGAAAGAAAACAGAAACTTATGAAGATATCAGGTGTTGCCCTTTGATAACAAAAGCCACAGTCCATTTATAAATTGGGCAAGATGAATGCTGGGAAGCTTTCTACTAGACAGGACACATCCTTTGATGCATTCTTATTTCTAATGTCTACAACCACGGACACAGTGGGATACACAGACATAGAAGCACTCGCATTGCAAAACGACTAACTAGAAACAGTCCACGCCAATCCAAACAAACAGTGTTTCCTACCTATTCTCAGAACATGAGACAAGACCATGAACATACACCCACACCCACAAAGGCACCACCTTTGCTCCAAGTAGTTCTGTGATTACCCAGAGTGTCCTCTGAATGGTGGGCCATACTATATTCCCCCCAAATGGCCTGTCGTGTCTCAAATCTGGTCTCCTTGGCCAATTCTGTGAAGTTGTCATTAGCCATGGGTGAGCCACTACCTGCTTTCTCAGGAAAGGCCCCTCTTCAGAGCTTTTCTGGCATTTGAACATCCTCACATCTGTAGGCACTAAGAAAGACTGACTCTGTCCTTGGTAAATTGAAGCAAGTGAGACCACTGGGCCTGGGACTGCGACTGGCTCTGGGTGCCATTCTTCCTGGATCCCAAGTTCAGAGAGTTCCATCACAAAGGAAGTGAGGTGAGGTCACTTCCTTCAGAAACTGAATGAGGTCACTGCTTTGGCAACAACTTTGTCCAAATAGTTACTTCTAAGGGCCCATGAGATGGAGGCTGTTCCTACTTTCTGTAACACTTTCAAAAGTTAGAATGGTATATCAACCATAGGCACCTGGGAACACCTCTTCACACAGGCCTGGTTTGGTCTATCTTCTCTACATTAAGTTGATAGAGGCTGATACAGACACATCCCTTCATCCTCACCAGGTTGTTTGCCATGGAAGATGACTTTTGCTCTCTCGGGAACTTCACAGCTGCCTACATCTTCTCCAGGGATTATTTCTACATGGACCTTTGATGTTCTCAGCAGGTGGAAGATTCCCTACATTCCGGTATTTAAAGAGAAACTCTGTCCCTCCTCTTCTGTAAAGTTAGATTGAGGTAACAGTGTATATTTAGGGTTAATAACATGTTCGATTTGGGTTAGGAATCTCTTTGCTGGATGAATAATGGTATTGGGAACCTATGATATTTACAAGAATATATAGGTGAAATATAAGTATGAAAACAGAAATGTAGGTAAGATATGAAGCCAGAAGGGCATTGGGTCCTTGAGTGGGATACTTAGGTTTGAATTATGTTCTGCACATGTGTCTCAGATGAATTGATATAAAATGGCATAGGACCTTTTACCTTGAATGATTGATTGTTGAAGAGAACATCGAGTTAAAAAGTGATAGTCAGTAGGATTAGTAAGATAGTCAGTAGGTTTATAAAGAAGAGTGAGTATAGGATTTGGACCAAAAGTTCTTTAGCAATAGAGTTTCGGGTAGAGAGTGAATGTAAATGTCAGCATATGTGAAGTATGAGTCACAATGATGAACTAGGGAAAATATGTAGGAAAGCAGATATCAATAGAGATATTAGGAAATCAGGCAAAGTGTAAAGTGAGTGATAGAATTAGACATTTCCAACAGGCTTGAGGTTGAATATATAATCTTAGGAAGAAACAAATATGTAGTCATCAATAGGATTGACATTTGAGAGCATTAGGTAACCAGGACATGGTTGTTTTTGGTAATCCATGCTCACTTTCCATTTAGGCTTTGATACAATCATGAGTTTGACCTTTGCTTTTTGTGTCCAGAATATTACTGTGATAAAATGTATATATAGATAAGGTGACATCAGTATTTCTTCCACCATTTCTGGGAGCAATATTTTGAAGAGGTACAAATTAGTAATGGGGGGACAAATAGGTGTACACTGTGTTTATGAATATAGAGATAATGCATTAATAGACCATACAGTGAATAAATAACATAACTGGTTCCAACTTTAAATAATGGATTGAATTGAAATGTGAAAATATACAGGAAATTTTATATTGATATGCATACATTCATTCCAACCAGTTTTACATCTAATGGTAATATTAATGTTATAGTTTATCATGAAGAGTGTGTGAGTTTAGCTTCAAAATTGATTATGGAAATCGAAAATAATGTGTTTGGAAAGAAGTCTCATGAAAAGACCAGTCAAGTAACATGGAAGAATTCATGTGTTCTGAAGCAGGAAGTGAAACAAATTCTTATTAATTTGCTAACTTGTGGATGAAATATATGTCCTATGATGTGCAAAAACTGAAGAAATACTAATGTACCAGTGTTGAATTAAAATAAAGGTCAAAATAGACATTAAGTCCCATAGGAATCTACTTGCATTGATGTTAAACTGGATCTGTTACTGTAAAAATATTAGGATTTGTAAGCACCATTGATTGAAGTTAGTTCTCATACTGGGAAACAAATATGTATTTCAGGTAGATGAATATTTCTGAGAATAATCTTGTGAAAAGTTGATTATAAATCCACATACATGAACATGAATGAATTGATGGAGTGTATATAAGAGACATATATTTCATATTTTATAAAATCTGGAGAGTGTGTGTGTGTATATATATATATATATATATATATATATATACAGAAAAACACAAAAATACATTAAAAAGTATCAATATATATGCCAAACGTAATTTATCAGTAATATATATCATCCACAGATGAAAATATATTTATTTTACTGAACATGGATTTATGTATAAATTGTTCTACTGGGAAGCTCACCCATAGTTTTAATTTTCAGTTCCACCAGCGTTTACGAGATCTCTTCTCACAACTTGTTTCTGCCCAGTCAGCCAACTCAAAAAAATGTACGTGTGAGACCACGTAGGATTCTATATTTGCATATAAAAATGCATGTGCTGAGTAGGCTACATAGAAAGGAAGACAGGAATTTACATATGTGTTAACATTAAAAACACATGGAGGACTATTTCAATTAAAAATTGAGTAGATTTAGAATACCTACCCTCTATCATGCAAAAAGGAAGTCCAACAATACACCATGCCTGCTGTAAACTGCTTGTATTTTCATTCTGTTTGGGTATTTTTCTCCATCATATTAGATTAGTAGTCAGAGTCTAGTAGGGTATGAGATAGTGTCAAGAATTCAGTATTTCAAATGGAAAATTGTAAAATGAATCAATGTGTATGCAAATGTGTGCTACACAAAAATTTTCCCACTCTCATTCAGAACAATGCCTTGACATTACCTTCACCCCAAGTAAGACACATTTAGAGGAGAAGAGTTAGACAATCTTTGAATGCATATCTGAAATGAAAAATGTTCAGGAGTTCACAACCTTGGAGTTGGTAGAGGAGTTTCCAAAAGTAAGGGAAAGTGTAAAATCTCCACAAACATGGAGATTTACCAGCCTAAAGACTTCTGGAGAAACTGCCTCTAGGTTGGGCACTTGAAATATATGTTGTTGTCAGGAGCTTTAGCTTCCTTTCTAGTGAGACAATCAAAGCTTGGTCTGCACATCTGTGACCTGGAGGACATGGTTTATAATTCTCCAATGAACATGAAGCAGCAGTGTTGATTTCTCTCTTTGTAGGTAAACTATGGCCACTGGGTCTAAGTGTCTCCCCATGTAGACTGCTAAGCCATTAGGTCATCCTCCACTTTTCAAAACGTTTCTTGATACTGCACTCGGAGTTTGGTATTTGCTTCATGAAATACAAGGAGTTCAACTGGGACAAAGGGCTGGAGGAAGTTCTTTCACGTGTGGTGGGTCAGGGTCTGCAGGAGAATGCACCAACAGGGCTTGTATACCACATAGGTTGCTCCCTTGACCATAGAAACCTGATTTTGAACATTGCCCTGAAACCTCTCTATATAACCAGATGTCTTTACATACAGGATCTGCTGGCTGCACCATGTCAGTCACAAGCCATTTGGAAGCCAATGGCAGATCCACATGACCCCACCACAGATGTTTTATCACACACTTGCTCACCCCCGCTCTGGGCCCATTACTCAACAGGCTTCAAATGACTGGCATCTCTTTTCTACACCATTTTCATGAAAATCAGTCAATCAACACACTGTCTGGTACACTCATGATCAGCAACTGGACATCCAAATGTTCTCCAGTGCCACCTGGTCAAGGAAATTTCAAAAATTTCATGGTATTTATCTAGCCAATTTTCAAGGATGAAGTTGGAGACACTGTGGGTTTCAATTCATTCAGAAATTATTTAATGGTGAGGAAGCTCATTTCAATGAAAGCTCTGGAGAACTGTCACAGGCAAGGCTTCCCAAAGAGTGGCCAAAAGGTCACATGAAGCAAGGCCCATTGAGGTCTACAATTGAGGTCCATGTGTGTTTTGACTATCAAATATGTCTGACAAGTTTTTCAGAATAAAATTGTGTGATATCCTCCTGAGATTCCCAGTGCTCTGTGGAAAGCGACACTGGGCCTATATCTCAGTTTCCAAGGGTGACTCTCATGCGTGGCCTCCTAAATCCCAACACAATTCATGGCAATATTTCTCTGAGGTAAGTTCCAGAACTCAGTCTCTAAGGGGAATGACACCATAGTTCAAGCCCATTTGGATCCAGTCATCTCTTCCAACCGCCACACGAATGACCACAATTAAAACCAAAACACTCCCACATGGCCCTCATCTTGTTAAATATAGACACTCATCATAAACTCTGGCTGGAGGTTTCCATGCGGGACGCATCCCAAGACAGTGTCCAAAATATTCTCCCGTGCCCCTCATTTGCCTAAAGTCAGGGTGGCCTGGACACCCTTCCTGTGAACCAGAAGTGATCAAATAGGCCTGCCGTTAATACTGCTCTGCTTCTCCAATTTGAGCACTATTGACTCTCAGGTATAGATTTTTTTATGTGATTTGGAGTCACGAGAAAACACAAGCACCTCTGCAGGACTTTGAAAAACTCATTTGACCAAAAGGATCCCTGTCTCACTTGATAGAGGTCAGGTACCTAACAGAGGAAGGCAAGAGACTCATCCACAATTACTGAATTTTTGCCATTATGGTTTTGATTGCACACATGGTATCTATCTTTAGATCCATCATGTGCTGAAAATTTAAGCCACAACCTCATACAGGGCTAGGAGGCTGATTCAAACACATCCCTTTCCAAAGCAAAGAACCACAAGTTATTCCCATTTATTTCCATTTTAAAACTGTTTTATTCAGGCTTCACAAAGGGGTGGCCTGAGGCAAAGACCTTCCTGACATTCAGGGCAACAGAACAATAGGTAAGCAAATGAACCAAAATATGGGTTCTTCACTGAGCGTTTACTGGTCACAATGATGTCTGAATTTTCTAAGATGTTCCCATTTCCTATAGCTATCAAGTACATGGCCATGTCACAGAGCTTGGGGGTGGTATGTATCTTGGACACAAAACTATGAGGCTATTCTGGAGAGTGGCCAGAATTCAGGAAGAAAACAGGAACTTAGGAAGTTAGTAGGTGTTGCCCATCCATAAGGAAAGCCACAGTCCATTCATCAACTAGGCCTGATGAATGCTGGAAAGTTTTCCACTAGACAGGACACATACATTGATACATTCTCTTTTCGAATGTCTACAACCATGGACAGAGTGGGATACACAGACATAGAAGCACTCGCCTAGTCAAACGACTTTCTAGAAACAGTCCACTCCAATCAAAACAACAGCCTTTCCTACCTATTCTCAGAACATGAGACAAAACCACAAACACACACCCACACCCACAAAGGCACCTCCTTAACTCAAGTAGGTCTGTGACTATCCGGAGTGTCCTCTGAATAGTGGGCCATACTATGTTCCCCTAAAATGGCCTGTACTGTCTCAGATCTGGTCTCCTTGGCCAACTCTGTGAAGTTGTCAACAGACAGCGGTGAACCACTACCTGCTTTCTCAGTAAAGGCCCCTCTTCAGAGCTCTTCAGGCATTTGGCAATCCTCATATCAGTAGGTACCAAGGAAGACTGACTCTGTCCTTGGTAAATCCAAACAAGTGAGACCACTGGGATTGGGACTTGGACTGGCTCTCGGTGCCTGGCTTCCTGGATCCCAAATTCAGAGATTTCCATCACCAGGAAAGTGAGGTGAGGTCACTTCCTTCAGGAACTGAATGAGGTCACTGCCTTGGCAACCACTTTGTCCTACCAGATTCATCCAAGGTTCCCATGAGATGGAGGCTGCCACTACTTCCTGTGACACTTTCACAAGTTAGAATGGTATATCAACCATAGGCACCTGGGAACAGCTCTCCACACAGGCATGGTTTGATCAATCTTCTCTACATTAAGAAAGGAGAGGCTGATTCAGACACATCCCTTAATACTGACCAGGTTGTTTGTCATGGAAGATGACTTTTGCTCTATTAGGTCCTTCATAGCTGCCTGCAACTTCTCCAGGGTATCATTTCTGCTTGTACCTTTGATGTTCTCAGCAGGTGGAAGAGCCCCTACATTACTGTATTGTAAGACAAACTCTCTCCCGGCTCTTCTGTACAGTTAGTTTGAGGGTACAGTGTATGGTTAGAGTAATAACAGGTTTGATTTAGGTTAGAAATCATACTGAGGAATGAACAATGGTATTGGGAACTCACGATATTTACGAGAATATATAGGTGAAATATAAGTATGAAAACAGAAATCTAGATAAGGTTTGAATCCAAGAAGGGCATTGGGTTGTTGATTGGGATACTTAGCTTTGAATTATATTCTGCACAGATGTCTCAGATAAATTGATATACAATGGCATAGGACCTTGTACCTTGATGATTGATTGTCAAAGAGAATTTCCAGTCAAAAAGGGATAGTCGGTAGGATTAGGAAGATAGTTGGTAGGTATAGAAAAAAGAGTGAGTATAAGATTTCGAACAAAAGTTCTGTAGCAATAGGGTTTCGGATAGAGAGTGAATGTAAATTTCAGCATATGTAAAGAGTCAGTCACAATGATGAACTCAGGAAAATATGTATGAAAGCAGATATCAATGGAGACATTAGGAAATCAGGAAAAGCATAAAGTGAGGGTTAGTATTAGTCATTTTCAACAGGGCTGAGGTTGAATATATAATCTTAGAAAGCAACAAATATGTAGTCACCAATAGGATTGATTTGCGAGCATTAAGCAACCTGGAAATGGATGTTTTTAGAAATCCATGCTCACTTTCCATTTAGGATTTGGTGAAAGGTTAATAAGATAGGTACTTGTCACTTCCTGTTTTTCTGTATGCTTAACAAAACACTGTTGAAACCTTGAGGACTGTTTGCTAATTTTTTCCCCAGAATGTGCTGTCCCCGACTGCCAAACAGAGAATGTACACCCTCACCTGTTTGCACGCAAACCGCCCACTTGCCCTGACCCATCAATAAGCTTCCCTCCCTGCCCTCTTCAAGGAAAGTATATAAGCTCTGCTTAAGCTGTTCTCATTGCTCTCTGCTCTATTCAAGTGAGCACTGAGCCCCAGATTGCTAGACTCCCAATAAACCCAGGGTAACTTTTGATGTGGAGGGGACCCCAGTAAACTTTGAAGTGGATACAGGGGCAGTATACTTAGTCCTTAAGGCCCCACTGGGCCCTCTATCAAATAAAAGCTCTCTAGTTCAAAGTGCTAACACCAGTAAATATGGGAATTAGACAACTAAGAAAACCATGGACATGAGGAAAGGAAAAATCCATCACTCCTTCCTAATAATCCCAGAATGCCTGGCCCCATTGATGGGCAGAGATCTGCTCACCAAGCTCCGGGCCAAAATGACTTTTAACCATGAAGGCCCCAAAATGATATTTCTAAATCCTTTAGTATAAACTCCTATATTCACGGCTTTAAATATGTCAGTAGAAGATGAACAGCAACTCTTCACACCCCCCAAGACTGATCAAACAGGCAAGCTACCCCAGAAATGGATAACAGATTACCCAGATGCCTGGAAAAAAACTGCTGGGTTAGGACTAGCCATGAAACAACCTCCAAAAACAGTGGAGTTCAAAACCTCAGCCTCCCCAATCAATGTCAAAAAATATCCTCTGAGCAAAAAAGCTAAAGATGGGATAAGGCCCCATATTCAGAAATATCTGGCCTTAGGGTCCTAAGGCCTTGTCAATCATCCTAAAACACTCCCCCGCTACCAGTATAAAAAGCCAGGAGCCGGGGACTATCCCCCATTAAAGACATAAGAGAGACCTACAACAGAGTGTAGGACATTCACCCCAGTGTACCTAATCCGTACAATCTGCTTATCACTCTGAACCCTGAGAGGAAATGGTATACTGTTCTGGACTTAAAAGATGCTTTCTTTTGCTTGCCTCTGCATAAATATAGTCAGTTGCTGTTTGCTTGCTAGTGGGTAGACCCAGAAACTGGAACGTGTGGTCAACTAACTTGGACTAGACTCCCCAAAATGGTTGAAAAACTCCCCCACTCTCTTTGATGAAGCCCTCCAAAGAGATCTCAACAGCTTCAGAACTACGCACCCCGAAGTCACCCAGCTTCAATACGTGGATGACCTGCTACTGGCACCCAACACCAAGGATATCTGTGAATCTGGGACCCAAGCAGTATTATGTGAGCTTCCTCAACTCGGGTATAGAGCTTCTTCCTAAAAGGCCCAAATTTGCCAGCAAAAAGTAATCTTCCTGGGCTATTCCTTTAGGGGCAGTAAACGATGGCTCACTGAGCCCAGAAATCAAACGGTTGTGCAGAAACCACCCCCATCTAACAGCAGACAACACAGAGAGTTTCTTGAGACTGCTGGGTTTTGCAGGTTAAGGATTCCTGTGTTTGGGTCCTTAACTTCTCATTTACACCCGCTGTTAAAGGAGATGCCCAATTCTAATGGACCCCTGAGATCCAGCAAGCTTTTGATAATATCTAAGGACACTGACACTGTACTCCTCAACTTCACTGAGCAAAGCCTGAAATTTCAGAAAGCCCTACACTACGTTAAAAATGTACATCAGTTCACTCACCTTGGTTCAAAGAAATTGCAGGCATTCCTGAAGGATCAAGAACAGAGTTTTCCACTAACCGACTCACAGTGAAAGGAAATAACTGAACAGGTAAAAAAAAGCCTGTCGGGTCTGTCAATAGGTTAATGCTTACCCTTCCAACTTTCCTGCAGGAAAGCACCTACGAGGAACCAGACCAGGACAATTCTGGGAAGTGGACTTTACTGAAATTAAGCAAGCATGGTATGGACTTAAATATCTCCTACTCTTTGTAGATATATTTCAGGATGGATTGAAGCCTCCCCCCCCCCAAAAAAAAAGGCGCAAATGGTGGTCAAGAAGATCCTGAAAGATATTTTTCCAAGGTACGGCCTGCCTAAGGTAATAGGGTCTGATAATTGACCAGCGTTCATGGCCCAGGTAACTCAGGGGTTAGCCAGGACCCTGGGGATTAATTGGAAGTTACATTGTGCTTATAGACCCCAGAGTTCAGGACAGGTAAAAAAATTAAATAGAACCATTAAAGAGACCTAAACGGAATTAAGCTTAAAGAGTAGCATAAAAGATTGGACTATGCTCCTGCCTTATGCACTATTTTATGCAAGAAATACTCCCTCTGTTTCTTTGTGTAACCTCACCCCCTATGAAATTCTCTATGGGGCCCCATCTCCAGTAAGGGACCTAACCCTAACTCAAAGATCTAACGATCCCTTCCACACCACCTTGCTTGACAGACTTAAAGTTCTGGAAGGAACTCAGCAATACCTGTGGAAACAGCTGGCCACTGCCTACCAACCTGCTGAAGAGGGTACTCCACATCTATATCAAGTAAGAGACTTTGTCTACATAAGACAACATCAGGTGTCATCCCTGGAACCCGGCTGGACAGGACCATACCAGGTGCTACTTATAACACCTACAGTGCTAAAGTTAGACGGAATCACTTCCTGGTTCCTAATTCTCATCTCAAGCCTGTGCCCTGTCCAGAATCTGGCTGAAAAATGAAAAAGACTGGTAACATTTTCAAATTGTAGATTCGCCATGTGAATAAGACTATAGACTCTCCAATTGGTCACCAGTAGTCCTAACCCTCATCAACCCGTTCAGCAGCGATGGCTGATCACAAATCCTACTAGACAAGAAGTATGGTCTATCGCACATACAGCCCACTTAGGGACCTGGTGGCCATCTCTCCACCAAGAAATTTGTCAGCTGGCTATACGTCTTTCCTATTGGGAAATCCCTGATGAAGAGGATCCCCAAAAATTCCATTAAATACTTTCCATACAATAGATAATGGAAACAAACATTATGGATGTAGGGACACGCGAGCCAGATGCAGGTTGGCTAGCCTAGATTACTATGTTTGCCTGGCGGACTACCAAAGCCAAAAACAGCCACGACTGTGTGGGGGAAAAGCCAACTTCTTCTGTAAATAATGGGGATGTGAGGATACAGGGGCTACCTGGTGGAAGCAAAACTCCTCATCAAATTCAGTACACAGAATTGGCCATATTACCAGTTAGATAACAAAAACCGATGGCCACCAGAAGGGTCTCTAGATCCTCAAATTTTGCGTGACCTTTTCAACTTCGACAAGTGCTCAAAAGTGTGGAAGGAAATTCCCCTACGTGTAGGCCTTTTCCCTCCTATGCTCAAATCCTGAACTATGCTTCTCCAATAGATACTCACCCGCAGCCTTCTGCCCCAGACTCTCTGCTGTCACTCCCACATCAGCAACCTGATTTCTCAGCTCCAGTTACTAGATCAAAAACCCAAATTTCCGTCGGTTCTCAGACCATTGCCCCTTGCTGAGCTTGCAGGTACTGAGGTACCCTTCCACCCACTCACTCCTCTCTCCTCCTGTCAGTGCCCACACCGGGTCCCACCAGGTCCTCTTACCAGCTAACCCAAAGCTCAAACCAGCTAAGGAGTGCCCTCAGACGCCTATCAAAGATGTAATTAAAATGGCCTTTAAAGTTGCTTTGTCATCACTGAAAACAGGTTACTAAGAATTTAAAGTCCCTCACAGGCTTTTTGGGATACTCACTCCCGTCTTCCCCTCTGCTCTACCTGTTCTACTGCTCAAGTTTTGTTGCCAGGAAAATCCAAAACCCCTTTCCCATAATTCTTTTATATCTCTTTTTCCTCATCCTCAGATCCACGGAGCTGCTCTCATCCCCTGCCTTCCCTGTCTTCCCCTCTGTATCAGGCCCACAGAAAAGTCTTAAATGACCTTCTCCAGAAGTCTTCACCATGGCTGACTTTAAGCCTTTCAGCAACACAGTTCCTATAAAAGAGTTCAATGTAGATAAACTTCCTCTATTCGTGTTGCTCTGTTCTACTTGGCCACTGGCTGGAAAAATCAGCACTCCTAAGCTAGACACCCCCTTAGTAGTTTTTAACAAAATATATGAAGAAGGCCTCTGCCCTAGAGCTGGGGCTTCATAGAGATGGCTACATTTCTAAGATATAGAAGTTACCAACTGGGCTCCATGGTAACAGCTGGCAGGGAGGAAAAGAAAAAAAAGAAGAAAAAAGCTCTCCCCCTCCCAGGTGTCCTTAAGAAGTTAACTTTCCCAGAACAGAGGAAAAAAAAAAACAGAAACAAAAACTGCTTTTTGTGAACTTCTGCAGACTGTGAACTTCTGAGCCCCTTCCCTTACATGCTGGGTACAAAATTCTGAAACAACCTAAACTTTGGGTTCAGGGATTAATTGATTACAACAGAAGCAATGCCCTCTAAATCCGGATGCAACCAAATAAGACTGTTTCCCTGTCTTCTGTGCTATCTTAGGTACCTTGCCTTGTCCATCTCTACAGCAGTACAATTCTATACACTTAAACATTGTTTATGTTTTCATAAAATGGTCAACAGATGTGATTAATTATGTAATGGTGCAGATGTTTTCCAGAGTGCTCTATCATGACGCAGGTACATTTAAATATCAAATAGGGGGGCAAACAACCCGGTTCTGCCAGGAACCTGTATCCCTCACTTTAGTCATCCTATTATGAATAGGAGTTGCTGCAGGGGTGGGCACAGGAACCACTGCCCTGGTCCATGGGACACAACAAATGACCCAATTAGAAGCAGTAATAGACCAAAACTTAAAGATATTAAAAACCTCCTTCACAGCTTTACACGAATCTTTAACCTCTCTCTCTGAAGTTATTTTACAGAACAGTCGAGGGTTGGACCTCCTCTTCATGAGAGAAGGGGCCTTCGTCCTGCATTGAGGGAAGAATGTTGTTTTTATGCCGACCATACTGGAGTTGTAAAAGAATCTATGATTAAATTAAGAAGATGCCTTGAAGAGCATCAACAAGAGAGAGAGGCCCAAAAAAGGTGGTTTGAGTCTTGGTTCACAAAGCCCCCTCATTAACTACATTTTCATCAGCCCTGGCCGGTCCATTAATAATCCTCATATTATTGGTAATTGTAGGACCCTGTTTGATCAACCGTGTAGTTTCCTTTCTCCATGCTCAAATTGAACAAGTTAAACTTATGGTAATCAGAAAACAATATACCACAGTAGTAAACATAAAATGTGAAACCCCCAATGATCATTTTTATGATTAAAAGTAACCAAAAGAAGAAGTGGGGAATGAAAGTTTAATAAAATAGGTACTTTCACTTCCAGTTTTTCGGTATGCTTAACAAAACACTGTTGATGTCTTGAGAACTGTTTGCTAATCTAGTTCCCTGAAAGTGCTGTACCCAACTGCAAAACTGCAGAATGTACTTCCTCACCCATTTGGACGCAAACCGCCCACTCGCCCTGACCCATCAATAAACTTTCCTATCTGCCCTCTCCAAGGAAAGTATATAAGCTCTGCTTAAGCTGTTCTCAGGACTCTGTGCTCTATTCAAGGGAGCTCTGACCCCAGCATGCTGGACCCCCATAAATCCTTGGCTGTTGCATGAGACAGTCTCTGGTAGTCTCTTCCTCCGACACTCGCCTGACCTTTACATTGGTAAAATAATAAGTGTCATCTTTGCTTTTTGTGTCCAGAATATTACTGTGATAAAATGTATATGTAGATAAGGTGACGTGAGTATTTCTTCCACCATTTCTGGGAGCAATATTTTGAAGATGTATAAATTAGTATTGGGGGTACAAATAGGTATATCCTGTGACTCTGAATATAGAGATAATGCATGAATAGACCATAATGTGAATAAATAATACAATGGGTTCCAAATTTAAATAATGGATTCCATTGATATCTGAAAATATACAGGAAATCTTATATTGATATACATACATTCATTTCAACCACTAATACATCTAATGGTAATATTAGGATTATGGTTTATCATGAAGAGTGTGTGAGTTTTGCTTCAAAAGTGATCATGGAAATTAAAAATAATGTGTTTGGAAAGAAGTCTCATGAAAAGCCCAGTCAAGAAACCTAGAGGAATTTATGTGTTCTGAAGCAGGAAGTGATGAAAGTGAAACAACTGCCTATAAGTTTGCTAACTTGTGGATGGAATATATATCCTATCATGTGCATAAATTGAAGAAATAGTATTGTACCAGTGCTGAATAAAAATGACCTTCAAAATACACATCATGTCCCACTGGAATCTACTTGCATTGATGTTAAACTGGGTCAGTTACTGTAAAAATAATAGTATTTGTATGCAAAATAAACTTAAGTTAGTTTTAAGTACTGGAAACAAATATGTATTTCAGGTGGATGAATATTTCTGTGAAAAATCTTGTGAAAAGTTGATTATAAATCCATATACATGAACATGAATGAATTTAGAGAGTGTATATAAGACACATATATTTCTGGAGAGTATATATACATATATATATATATATATATATATATATATATATATATATATATATATATACACACACACACACACACACATACACACACACACAAAATACACACACACACACAGACATTAAATTAGCAATATATATGCCAATCGAAATTTATCATGATATATATATCATCCACAGATGCAAAAATATTTCTTTAATTGAACATGGATTTATGTATAATGTTGTTCAACTAGGAACCTCACCTATAGGTTGAATTTTCAGTTCCAACAGCGTTTAAGAGGAGTGATCACTTCTCACAAATTGTATTTGCCAAATCAGCCACCTCACAAAAATGTACATGTGATACCAGGTATGATTCTATATGTGCATTTAAAAGTACATGTGCTAAATAGGATACAGAGAAAGGGAGACAGGAATTCACATATTTGTTAACCTTAAAAACACATGGAGAACTATTTAAATTAAATATTGACTAGATTTATAACACCTACCATTAATCATGCAAAATACAAGTACAACTATACACTATGATTTCTCCTAACTGCTTGTATTCCTATTCTGTTTGTGTTATTTTTCTCCATCATATTAGGAGTAGTAGTCAGAGTCTAGTAGGGTATGGGTTCATGTCAGAGATTCAGTATTTTGAATGGAAAATTGTAAAATGAATGCAATGTGTATGTAAATATGTGCTACAAAAAAATGTTCACACTCTCATCCAGAACATTGCCTTGACATTGCCTTTGTTCCGAGTAAGACACAATTAGAGGAGAAAAGTTAGAAAATCTGTGAATGTATATCAGGAATGAAAAATGCTCAGGAGTTCACAATCTCCGAGGTGGTAGAGGAGTTTTCAAAAGTAAGGGACAGGGTAAACATTTCTCAAACATGGAGCTCTGCTGGTGTAAAGACTTCTTGAGAAACTTCCTCTGAGGTTGGGCACTTAAAAATATATGTTGTTGTTAGGAGCTTTAGCTTCCTTTGTTGGGAGACCATCAAATCTGGGTGTGCAACAATGTGACCTGGAGGATATTGTTTCTAATTTTCCAATGAACATGAGGCAGCCATGCTGAATACTCTCTTTGTAGTTTAACTATGGTCACTGGGTTGTAAGTGTCTCCACGTGTGGACTGTGAAGCCATTTGGTCATTCTCCAATTTTCGTGGTGTTTCTCACAGGTGCACTGGGAGTTTGGTATTTGCTTCATGAAATACAAGGAGCTAAACTGGGACACAGTGCTGGAGAGAGTTCTGTCCCGTGTGGAGGGTCACGGTCTGCATGAGAATGCACCAACCAGGATTCAATTCCACATAAGTTGCCCCCATTTCCATAGCAACCTGATTCTGAACATTGCCCTGAAACCTCTCTATATAAAAAACACCTTTGCATAGAAGGGTCTGCTGGCTGTACCATGTCAGTCACAAGCCTTTGGGAAGCCAATGACAGATCCACATGTCACCACCACACATGTTTTATCACACACCTTCACACCACTGCTCTAGGCCCACTAATGAGCAGGATCCAACTTACTGGCATCACTGTTCTACACAAATTTCATGAAACCCAGTAAATCAAGGCACTGTCTGGTACACTCATCATCAGCAACAGGACATCCAAAAGTTCTCCAGTGCCACCTGGTCATGGGAATTTCAAAAATTTCATGGTATTTATCAAGCCATTTGTCAAGGATGAAGTTGGAGGCTCTGGGGGTTTCAATTCATTCAGGAACCATTAAATGTTGAGGAAGCTCATTTCAATGAAAGCTCTAGAGAACACTCACAGGCAAGGCTTCCCAAAGAGTAGCCAAAAGGTCACATGAAGCCAGGCCCATTGAGGTCTACAATGTGAGGTCCATGCGAGTTTTGACTCAACTGTGGCTGCAAAGTCTTTCAGAATAAAATCATGTGATATCCTGGCTGAGATTCCCAGTGCTCTGTGGAAAGCCACTCTGGGCTAGATCTCAGGTTCCAAGGGCAACTCTCATGCATGGCCTAGTAAAATTCAAACACAATTGATGTCAATGCTTCTCTGAGGTCAGTTCCAGAACTCAGACTCTAAGGGGAATCACACCAGAGTTAAAGCCCAGGTAAACCCAGGCATCTCTTCCAACTGCCACACAACTTACCACAATTCAAAACAAAATTCTCCCACATGGTCCTTATCTTCTTCCATGTAGACCCTCATCATAACCTCTGGATGGAGTTTTCCATGAGGGACACAGACCAAGACAATGTCCAAAATAACCTACCTTTCCCCCGATTTGCCTAAAATCAGTGTGGCCTGGAAACCCTGACTGTGAACGAGGAGTGATCAAATAGGTCTGCCATTAATACTGCTTGGCTTCTCCAATTTGAGGCCTACTGACTGTGGGGTTTAGATTCTTTATGTGAATTGGAGTAATGAGAACACCCAAGCACGTATGGGCTAGCCTCTGCAGGGCTTTGAATAACTCACTTGACCCAAAGGATCCCTATTCTCACTTGATAGATGTCAGGAACCTTTGAAAGGAAGGCGAGAGTCTTCATCCACAATGACAGCTCTTTTGGCTATTTTGGTTCTGTATGCATCCATGGGATCTTTCTTTAGATCCATCAGGTGCTGAGAATCTAAGCCACAGCCTCACACAGGGCCAAGAGGCTGATTCAGACACACCCCTTTCCAAAGCAATTAAGCAAAGAGCCCTAGGTGATGCCCATTCATTTCCATTTGAAAACTGTTTTCTTTAGGCTTCACAAATTGGTGGCCCGAGGCAAAGAACTTCGTGACATTCATAGCAACAGAATAATAGGTAAGCAAAAGGAGTGCATATCCCACTTGAATCAAAGTGTGAAATATGATATATCAAGAACTATGTAATGTTTTGAACAACCTAAAATAAAAATTAATTAAAAAAAAAAAGGCCCAAAGCAGGGTTTCTCCACTGAGATTTAGTGGTCACACATATTTCTGATTTTTCTGAGATGCTCACAATTCACTTGAGCTATCCAGTACATGGCCATGTCACAGAGCTTGGAGGTGGTACATACCTTAGAGACAAAACCATGAGACTATTCTGGAGAGGGGCCAGAATTCTGGAAGAAAACTGTAACTTAGGAAGATTGCAGGTGTTACCCATTGATAAGGCAATCTGAACTCCATTCATAAATTGGGCAGGATGAATTCTGGGAAGCTTTCTACTAGACAGGACACATCCATTGATGCTTTCTTTTTTTCTAATGAGTACAAACACGGACACAGTGAGGTAAACAGACATAGAAACACTCGCCTTGTCAAATGACTTACAATAAACAGTTCATTCCACAGCACATAAAGCGCCTTGCCTACCTATTCTCAGAAAATGAGACAAAACCACAAACCAACACCCACAAAGGCAGCTCCTTCCCCCAAGAAGGTCTGTTACTATCCGGAGTGTCCTCTGACTGGTGGGCCATATTATTTTCCCCCTAAATGGCCTGAAATGTCTCAGATCTGGTCTCCTTGGCCAACTCTGTGAAGGTGTCAGGACCCAGAGGTGAGCCACTACCTGCTTTCTCAGGAAAGGCCCCTCTTCAGAGCTTTACTGGCATTTTGCAATCCTCACATCAATAGGTACCAAGAAAGACTTACTCTGTCCTTGGTAAATCCAAACAAGTGAGACCACTGGGACTGGGACTGGGACTGACTCTGGGTGCCTGGCTTCATGAATCTCAAGTTCTGAGATTTCCTTCACTAAGGAAGTGATGTGAGGTCACTTCCTTCAGGAACTGAATGAGGTCACTGCCTTGGCAATCACTTTGTCCAACCAGTGGCTTCCAAGTCTCACATGAAAAGGAGGCTGTCCCTAATTCCTGTGACACTTTCACAAGTTAGAATCTTATATCAACCATAGGCACCCGGGAACAGCTACCCACACAGGCCTGGTTTGGTCCATCTTCTCTACATTAAGAATAGAGAGGCTGATTCAGACAGAAACCTTCATCCTGACCAGGTTGTTTGCCATTGAACATGACTTTTGCTCTCTCAGGTCCTTCATAGCTGCGTATATATTCTCCAGTGATCATTTCAGCATGGAACTTTGAGGGTCTCAGTAGGTGGAAGACCCCCTACATTTCTTTACTGTAAGACCAACTCTGTCCCTTCCCTCTGTAAATTTAGATTGAGGGAACAGTGTATGGTTAGGGTTAACAACATGTTTTATTTGTGTTAGGAATCATTCTGCTTAATGAATAATGGTATTGGGAACCTGAAATATTTATAAGAATATGTATTTGAAATATAAGTATGAAAAGAGAAATCTAGGTAAGATTTGAAGCCAGGAAGGGCATTGTGCCCTTGATTATGATATTTAGCTTTGAATTACATTCTGCAATGTGGTCGCAGGTAAATCTACATACAATGGAATAAAACCTAGTACCTCAGATGCCTGAATGTCGAAGAGAACATCCAGTCAAAAAGGGATAGTCAGTAGGATTAGGAAAATAGTAGGTTTAGGTTGAAGAGTGAGTCTTTGAGTTGGAAATATAGTTCTTTAGCAATAGGGTTTCGTTTAGAGACTGAATGAAAATATCAGCATATATGAAGAGTCAGTCACAATGATGAACTGGGGAAAATATGTAGGAAAGCAGATATAAAATAGAGACATTAGGAAATCAGGCAAAGGATAAAGTGAGTAACAGGATTAGACATTTTCAACAGGGTTGAGGTTGAATATATGATATTAGAAGAAACAAATATGTAGTCACCAATAGGATTGAAATTTGAGAGAATTAGGCGACCTGGACATGGATGGTTTTAGTAATATATATTCACGTTCAATTTAGGTTTTGGTACAATCATAAGTGTTACCTTTACATTTGTGTCCAGAATATTACTGTGATAAAAATGTATATGTAGATCAGGTGATATGAGTATTTCTTCCACCATTATGGGGAGCAATATTTTTACAACCTATAAATTAGTATTGGGGGAAAAAATAGGTGTACCCTGTTTTGATGAATATAGAGATGATGAATGAATAGACCAAACTGTGAATAAATAATATAACTGGACCCAACATTAGAAATTGGAATTGGAATAAATTGATATCTGAAAATATACAGGAAATCTTATATTGATATTGGCATACATACATTCATTACAACCAGTTGTACATCTAATGGTAATATTAGTGTTACGGTTGATCATGAAGAGTGTGTGGGTTTTGCTTCAAAATTGATTATGCAAATCGGAAATAATGTGTTTGCAAAGAAGTCTCATGAAAGACCAGTCAAGAAACATGGAGGAATACATGTGTTCTGAAGCAGGAAGTGATTGAAAGTGAATCAAAAGTTTTAAATTTTGAAATTTTGGATGAAACATTTATCCTTTGATGTGCATAAACTGAAAAAATAGTACTGTACCAGTGTTGAATAAAAATGAATGTCAAAATACACATCATGTCCCATAGGAATCTACTTGCATTGATATTAACCTGGGTAAGTTACTGCAGAAATATTAGGATTTGTATGCACCTTTCATTGAAGTTAGTTTTCAGTACTAGTAAACAAATATGTGTTTCAGGGGGATGAATATTTCTGAGAATAATCTTGTAAAAATTTGATTATAAATCCACATACATGAATATGAATGTATTTAGGGAGTGTATAATAAGACACATATATTTTATATTTTAAAAAATCTGGAGATTGTATATATATATATATATATATATATATATATATATATATATATATACACACACAAACACAAAACACACACAGACATTAAAGAGTAGCAGTATATATGCCAATCGAAATTCATGGTGAAATATATATCGTCCACTGATCCAAAAATATTAATTTTACTGAACATGGATTTATGAATAATGTTGTTCAACTAGGAAGATCACCCATAGGTTGAATTTTAAGATCCAACAGCATTTACGAGGAGTTATCTCTTCTCATAATTTTTATCTGCCACGTCAGCCTCCAAACAAGTATGTACATGTGATACCAGCTAGGATTCTATATGTGCATATAAAAATACATTTGCTGAATAGGCTACAGAGAAAGGGAGATAGAAATTCACATATTTGTTAACTTTAAAAACACATGGATAACTATTTCAATTAAAAATTATCTAGATTTATAACACCTACCCTACATAATGCAAAAGGCAAGTCCAACTATACACCATACCTTCTCTGTACTGCTTGTATTTCTATTCTGTTTGGGTTATTTTTCTCCATCATATTAGGATTAGTAGTCAGAGTCTAGTAGGGTATGGGTTAGTGTCAGGGATTCAGTATTTTTAATGGGAAATTGGAAAATGAATCCAATGTGTATGCAAATATGTGCTACACAAAAATCTTCCCACTCTCATCCACAACAATGCCTTGACATTACCTTCACCCCAGGTAAGACACAATTAGAGGAGAAGAGTTAGAAAATCTGTGAATGCAAATCTGGAATGGAATATGCTCAGGAGTTCACAACCTTGGAGGTGGTAGAGCAGTTTCCAAAAGTAAGGGACATGGTAAACACTCCACAAACATTGAGCTCTGCTGGCCTAAAGACTTCTTGAGAAACTGCCTCTGAAGCTGGGCACTTGAAATATATGTTGTATTAAGGAGTTTTAGCTTCTTTTGTAGTGAGACCATCAAAGCTGGGTCTGCATCTATATGACCTGGAGAACATGGATTCTTATTTTCAAATGAACCTGAGGCAGCAGTGCTGAATTCTCTCTTTGTAGGTAAAGTGTGGCCACTGGAGGCTAAGTTTCATCCCGTGTGGACTGTGAAGCCATTTGGTCCTCCTCAAATTTTTGTGGTGGTTCTTGCTGCTGCACTGGGGCTTTTGGTTCTTGCTGCTGCACTGGGCTTTTTGAACAACAAGTTCAACTGGGACACAGTGCTAGAGGGAGTTCTGTCACGTGTGGTGGGTTAGGGTCTGCAGGAGAATGAAACAACCAGGCTTCTTTCTCACATAGCTTGCACCCTTGACCATATCAACCTGATTCTGATCATTACCTTGAAAGCTCTCCAAATAAAAAGATGCCTTTACAAATAAGGGTCTGCTGGCTGCACCATGTCAGTCACAAGCCATTTGGAAGCAAATGGGCTAATCACATGGACCCACCACAGATGTTTTATCACACACGTGGCTACCACTGCTCTAGGCCCACTACTCAGCAGGCTCCAACTTACTACCATCTCTGTTCTACATTATTTTTATAAATTCCAGTCAATCAAGGCACTCTCTGGTACACTCATGATCAGCAGCAGGACATCCAAAGATACTCCAGTGCCACCTGGTCATGGGAATTTCAAAAATTTCAAAGTATTTATCTAGCCATTTTTCAAGGATGTAGTTGGGAGGCACTGTGGCTTTCAAGAACCATTAAATGTTGAGGAAGCTCATTTCAGTGAAACTCTGGAGAACTTTCATAGGCAACGCTTCCCATAGAGTGGCCAAAAGGTTACATGAAGCCAGGCCTATTGAGGTCTACAATGTGAGTTCCATGTGTGTTTTGACTCTCAAGTATGGCTGCCAAGTTTTTAAGAATAAAATCATGGGATAATTTGGCTGAGATTCCCAGTGCTCTGTGGAAAGCCACCCTGGACCTTGATCTAAGTTTATAAGGGCGACTCTCATGCATGGCTTCCTAAAATCCCAACTCGATTCATGGCAATACTTCTCTGAGGTCACTTCCAGAACTCAGTCTCTAAGGGGATTCACACCAGAGTTCAAACCCAGGTGGACCCAGTCATCTCTTCCAACTGCCACACAAATGACCACAATTAAAACCAAAATAGTCCCACATGGCTCTCATCTTCTTCCATATAGACACTCATCATAACCTCTAGCTGGAGGTTTCTATGAAGAGCGCAGGACAAGACAGTGTCCAAAATACGCACTCTTGCTCATCATTTCCATAAAGTCAGAGTGGCCTGGACACCCCTTCTGTGAACCAGAAGTGATCAAAAAGGCCTACCATTAATACTGCTCAGCTTCTCCAATTTGAGGCCTACTGACTGTGGGGTTTAGATTCTTTATGTGCATTGGGGTCATGAGAAAACCCAAGCACCTATTGGCTAGCCTCCGCAGGGCTTTGAAGAAGTCATTTGACCCAAAGGATTCCTATTCTCACTTGATAGAGGTCAGGAACCTTACAGAGGAAGGCAAGAGATTTTATCCACAATGACTGCTCTTTTGGCCATTTTGGTTTTGGATGCACACATGGCATCTTTCTTTAGATCCATCAGGTGCTGAGAATGCAAGCCACAGCCTCACACACAGCCAACAGACTGGCTCAGACACATCCCTTTCAAAAGCAATTACTCAAAGAGAGACAGGTGATGCTCATTCATTTCCATTAGAAAACTGTTTTATTCAGGTTTCACAAAGTGGTGCCTTAGGCAAAGACCTTCCTGACATTCAGTGCTACAGAACAATAGGTAAGGAAAGGCCCAAAGCAGGGATTCTCCACTGAGACACTCATGATCACACAGATATCTGAGTTTCCTGAGATTCTCGCCATTCCCTTCAGCTATCCAGTACACGGCCATGTCACAGAGCTTTGAGGTGCTACATATCTTGGTCACAAAACCATGAGTCTATTCTGGAGAGTGGCCAGAATTCAAGAAGAAAACAGAAACTTAGGAAGACAGCAGGTCTTGCCCATCAATAAGGCAAGCCTCCGTCCTTTCATAAATTGGGCAGGATGAATGTGGGGAAGCTTTCTCCTAGACAGGACACATCCATTGATGCATTTTCTTTTCTAATGTCTACAACCCTGGACACAGTTGGATACACAGACATAGAAACACTTGCTTTGTCAAATGACTTACTAGAAACAGTCCATTCTAAACCAAAGAAACCGCCTTTCCTACCTATTCTCAGAGCATGAGACAAAACCACATACACACACTCATTCCCACAAAGGCACCTTTTTCCCCCAAGAGGGTCTGTGACTATCAAGAGTGTCCTCTGCCTTGTGGGCCATACTATGTTCCCCCGAAATGGCTTCTCTATTCTCAAATCTGGACTCCTTGGCCCACTCTGTGAAGTTGTCAGGAGCCAGCGGTGAGCCAATACCTGCTTTCTCAGGAAAGACCCCAATTCAGATCTTTCCTGGCATTTGGTCATCCTCACAACTGTAGATACCAAGAAAGATTGACTCTCTCCTTGGTAAATCCAAAAAGTGAGACTTCTGTGACTGTTATTGGGCCTGACTCTGGCTGCCTGTTTTCAGGGATCCCAAGTTCAGAGAGTTCCATCACCAAGAAAGTGAGGTAGGTCACTTCCTTCATGAAGTGAATGAGCTCACAGCCTTGGCAACCACTTTGTCCTAACAGTTGCTTCCAAGGGTCCCATGAGATGGAGGCTGCCCCTACTTCCTGTGACACTTTCACAAGTTAGAATGGTATATCAACCATTGGTACCGGGGAAAAGATCTCCACACAGGCCTGGTTTGGTCCATTTGCTCTATATTAAAAAGAGAGAGGCTTATTCAGACACATCCCTTCATAGTGACCAGGTTGTTTGCCATGGAAGCTAACTTTTGCTCTCTCAGGTCCTTCATAGCAGTCTACATCTTCTTCGGGGATCATTTCTGCATGGATCTTTGATATTCTCAGCAGGTGGAAGATCCCCAACATTCCTCTTTTGTAAGACCAACTCTGTCCCTGCACTGCTCTAAAGTTAGATTGAGGGAACAGTGTATGGTTAGGGTTAATAATATGTTCAATTTTGGTTAGCAATCATTCTGCTGGATGAATAATGGTATTGGAAACCTGTGATATTTACAAGAATATATAGGTAAAATATAACAGAAATCTAGGGAAGATTTGAAGCCAAGTAGGGCATCGGGCCCTTGAGTGGGATACTTAGCTTTGAATTATATTCTGCACAGATGTCTCAGATAAGTCAATATACAATGAAATTGGATCTTGTACCTCGGATGATTGAATAACAAACAGAACATCTAGTCATAAAGGAATAGTCCGTAGGATTACCAAGGTAGTCAGCAGGTTTATAAAGAAGAGTGAGTATAGGATTTGGACCAAAAGTTCTTTACAAATAGGGTTTCGGGTAGAGAGTGAATGTAAATGTCAGCACATGTGAAGAGTCAGTCACAATGATGAACAGGGGAAAATATGTAGGAAAGCAGACATAAATAGAGACATTAGGAAATCAGCAAAAGTATAAAGTGTGTAATTGGTTTAGACATTTTCAACAGGGTTGAGTTTGAATATATAATCTTAGGAAGAAACAAATATGTTGTCACAAATAGGATTGAATTCGAGAGCATTAGGTAACCAGGACTTGGATGTTTTTTGTAATCCATGTTCACTTTCCATTTAGGCTTTTTTAAAATCATAAGTGTGACCATTGCATTTTGTGTCCAGAATATTATTTTGATAAAATGTATGTGTAGATCAGGTGACATGAATATTTCTTCCACCGTTTCTGGAGCAATGTTTTGTAGACGTATAATTTAGTATTTGGGGTACAAATAGGTGTACCCTGTGTCTATGAATATGCAGATTATGCATGAATAGACCATACTGTGTATAAATAATATAACTGGTTCCACTTTAAATAATGGATTGAATTGATATCTGAAAATATAAAAGAAATCTCATATTGATATGCAATCATTCATTCCAACCACTTATACATCTAATGGTAATATTAGGGTTATATTTTATCCTGAAAAGTGTGTGAGTTTTGCTTCAAACGTGATTATGGAAATCAAAAATAATGTGTTTGGAAAGAAGTATCATGAAAAGAATAGTCAAGAAACCTGGAGGAATTCATGTGTTCTGAAGCAGGAAGTGATTGAATGTGAAACACATGCATATAAATTTGCGAACTTTTGAATGAAATATATACAGTATGATGTGCATAAGCTGCAGAAATAGTAATGTAGCAGTGTTGAATAAAAATGAACATCAAAATACACATCATGTCCCCTAGGAATCTACTTGCATTGATATTAATCTGGGTCAGTTACTGTAGACATATTAGGATTTTTATGCACCATTTACTGAAGTTAGTTTTCAGTACTAGGAAACAAATATGTATTTCAGGTGGATGAATATTCTGAGAATAATCTTGTGGAAACTTGATTTTAAATCCATATAAATCGCAAAACATTATAAACAAAAAACACACACAGACATTAAAATGTAGCATAGTATATGCCAATTGAAATTCATCTTGAAATATATATCATCCACTGATCCAAAACTATTTGTTTAATGAACTTGGATTCATGAATAATGTTGTTCAACTAAGAAGCTCCCCCATAGTTTGAATTTTCTGTTCCAACAGTGTTTAGGAGGAGTGATCTCCTAAATGTGTATGCAAATATGTGCTACACAAAAATATTTCCACTCTCATCCAGAACAATGACTTGATATTACCTTCGCCCCAAGAAAGACACAATTGGAATAGAAGAGTTAGAAATTCTGTGAATACATATCTGGAATTAAAATGCTCGGGAGTTCACAACATTGGAGTTTGCAGAGGAGTTTCCAAAAGTAAGGGAGAGGCTTGATAGACCCAACCTGATTTTTTATTAAAATTGGGAACCATCTTGCCACAAAGCCGTGAAAAGATAATTTTGGCTTTACTCTAAATTACTGCAAATTCTGAACCTGCTTGGAACGCCTGCCCGTGCCTTGAACTCATCCACACCTGGCTCTCTGACCAGATAACAGTACTTTCTGAAACTTTAGTGACACCTCATAAATATTGGCCTTCCCTGGCCAGACAACAACCCTCTCTGAGGCCCTAATGGTCCTCATTATTTCTGATATTGGGGCCAGCAAAAAAAAAAATGTAAACTACCATTAGTGTGATGCTTTCAAAGTTTTGTTATCTGTAACCACCCGTTTGTGTAACTTTCTGGGCTATATAGCTGGGCTGTAGGAAATGTGGGGTTGCTGTCTTGTTCCCGCCATTTTGGGAAGGAGAGGCAGCCCAGCCTGTTGAAATAATAAGCTTGCCTTAATTTGATTTTAATTGGAGTCAGTGGTCTTTTCTTGCATCCTAGTCCAAAATTTTGGAGTTCCCCAGTGAGATGACCCTGCCCGAGCAGATCACAAAACCAGACTGCTGAAAATTCTGAAGCTGGCCTTCCCTCCAGGGCACTGGGCTGGAGAACCACTCTAGGAGGTGCACAACTTGAGATGTTCCAAGGCCTTGGAGTGAGCCGTCAGTCTGGGGAGCACTGCAGTGAACCACCACACTAAAACTATTATCAAGCCCCTGGTGGAGGAGGCCTCCATAGGTAAGTGACGCCTTTATAACATCTGATATCTGGTTAAGGGAGATCTCTTCTGATGACAGAGAGGTGACCTGGGGAGGCTCACATACACTCCTGTCCAGGACAGTAATGAGAATCATGCTGTCCTCTGTTCTGTTCTGTAGGGAATTCCTCTGGAAGGGTAGAGAGGTGCCGATGGGCACACACACGCTCCTACCCTGGAGCTTTAGCAAGATGTTGCATTGCTCCTCTGTTTTTCTGTTTCGGCACCAGGATTCTGTTTTTCTGTGTTTTGTTCTGTGGTCTATATGTTTTTTGTTGTTTTTTTTGTGCGTTATTTTGTTTGATTTCTGTGGTAAAATTTTAAGGATATTGGACGTGAAAAAGGGTAACAAAGCAAGTAAGCCTGACACCCTTTCGACTGTGTTTTAAGGAACTGTGATGAACTTTACCCACCTTTGTTAAGCAGGAAGAAAGAAGCCCCTAGCTGGCTGCCTGGAGCACACCCACTGCACAGGGCAATGCCTGCTGGGGAACGAAGAACTGAGTATACCCCAGGTTAACAAGTGAAACTCTTTAAAATCCCTTGTCCCTCCAGATCATGAGAGTCACAACCTTTTGGCAGAGTCCCCTTGTTTTTCCTTTGTTAGCAAAGCAATAAACCTCCATTTTCTTTTTCTCAAAACCCTGTCTTCATTATTAAATTAGCATTAATTTGCTTCAGGGTCAGAAACCGAACTTTAAGTTACAAATTTTGATACCCGGCCCCGTCCCAGAACTTTTTGAGAGCTGACGACTGAAATGTTAGGAGATGGTGCATGCTTGGAGTGGACCCGAAACAGAAGAGCTAATCCTGTAAGTAAAAGGAGGGACTGAGGGACCCCAGCAACTGCCAAAGCCCTGTTGCTTCAGGGAATTCGCTCCTTCCTTCCCTGCACTGTAAGAATTATGACACCTCTGTCTTCTTTTAAAAGAGAAAAATAAAAAGGGGACACTAAATGCAGTAAAGTCACCATGGAGACCCTTGATTTTACATTTCAGGTAGCTTCTCTGTGAAAACATCTGGTCCCCTTGTGGGGACATCTGTGGTGCCACTGGTGCAGGAGATTTTTCTCTTATCTGCTCTGTTTTAAAGGCTTCTGTCTGTCAGCCATATTCTGGAGTTTCTTTCTGTCTGTCTTGTGCCTTTGTTTTTGGCACTTTAAGACATGTGCAATAATGTGTTTATATTATAAATTGTTTCTTGAGAATGATCTTAGCTGAATGTGTGTCTAAATGATGATGTTTTATTGTAAAAATCTGGTATCTGAATGCGTTTTTTGAAGCATTGCACAATATTGCAGTTAAAAGTCGGGTTTAGGTAATTGTTTAGTTTTTGATTTCAGATAATTCATGCCAGAGAACTTAAATACTTAGGATGGAAAACTAAAGAACTCTACTTCCAAGTTGGCAAGTAACTTCCCAATCATGCAGTCTTTTTTTCTCCAATTCTGAATTGGGTAGCCTGGGAAAATGTCACTGTGTTTACCAGTGCATTAATTTGGACAAGGATAGTAAATCATAGTATGATATCTGTTGACAAAACAAGATGTAAAGATATAAAATTTTGTGAATTGTATCTTAAACTTGTAGCATAATTTTCAACATCCTAACCAGAAAATTATGGTTAAAATGCCTTAGGCCTGAGGTGTCTGCTCAGAATAGCAGTTTTTTCCTGCTCCTTCCAGACCTCAGCCAGGACTTCTGTTGAAATGCAAGTGAAAGTCTCCTGTAAGCTCAGTAGGAGACTGATCTGAGGCCTAAGGGAAAAAAATGGTAAATTGTATGGTATTTACTAATTACCGGCCAGTCATTTTTTCTAGGACTCATAATTTTTTCTTAGATTCTTTTTTTTTTTTGAGTTTATGATTTTGATCCTACAGACCTAGGTTAATGTTTTTCTGATCAGTTTTATCTTTGACCAACTGTGGAGTTTTAAAAACATTGCAATGGTGATTTCACCTGTGAAAAGCTACAAGGCCTTCACTATTATTAGGTGTGCACACTTTTGTTATGTGTTTTATGTCTCTCTCTCTCTCTCTCTCTCTATATATATATATATATATATATACATATATATATATATATATATATATATATATATATACACGTATGTCCGTATATCATTCAAATGATACACAAATTAACATATATAAGGAGCACTCATATAAAAAAGCGCTCATAAAAACAAATTTTAAAAAGTGGACCACAGATCTTTAATTCACGTGGTTTAAATGTTTCAATTTAGATTGGATAAACAGATAAATATAAATGTCTTCAAATTTATGCCTATAAGTTTTTCTAGGTGTTCAAAAATCTAATAAAATATTATTGTCTACCAAAGGTCTATATGACTTTGTTCTAGGACTTTTCCTTCAACCAAAAAATGGTTTACACTGTTCAATACATTTGTCTAATATTTTGATTAAAAAGTAAAGTAAATTTGATTTGGATTTACTCATTCATGAGTGTTTTTGTTTGATATCTGATTGATATACTAAGGTCTATCAATTTTTAGTACAAAATCTGTATAAAATGTTTACAATCTTATACAGACTTTCTACTAAAGTCTGTGTAAGATTGTAAAAATTAGTCATGTGTTAAAGAGACAAAAATTTCTTAAAACATAAGATTACTCATAACATTGTGTTTATTAAGTCTTATTTTTTCCAGAGCAAGCAACCATAAAAATTAAACAACTGTTTAAAACAGAACTGTTATTTTAGAGCACTGTACTGCCATTTCTTTAAAAGATAAACTTGGTTAATGTAGAAACATCAATGTAACTGTGATGCTATTAATGTGCCCATATCTTCCAGTTATACAACTCGATAAGGTAGAAACATTAAAAGAGCATTATATCAAGCTGGTGTTCTGAAGTTGTATGGTAAATAAAATATATATTGGGGATTTATTTACCTGTTATCAATAAGATATGTAAAGTTTTATGTTACACTTTACATTGTGCAACAATTTAAATGTATTTTTAAATTAATGAGAGCCTAATCTATTTGAATGTTAAAAACATTCAGCCATTCTTTAATTCATGTTTCAAAAGTGATATTATATGGTGTTAGCTAATGTTCATGTGACCTCAAACAATTTATGTAAACTTTGTAAAAGGATATTAAAAAACGAAGATCAGCTTTAGAACTAAAACACTTATGATTTATAAAGAGCCCTGTCTTACCTGAGATAAGGCTCTGTGTCCCATCTTACTACATGTGAGAATGACTACGAAAGCAGAAGGTCAGATTTTATTTCATTTAAAGTTATGTTCAAAAGTTTTGTTTTTTTCTTTTTTTTTTTTTTCTCTCAAGTTTACTAGGATCTCAAACAGGGAATATAAAGTAAAACTCACCCAAAAAATTCAGGGTAGCATTACATTAACTAAGTATTTTTACTCTTGTTAAAAAATTTTGTTTTTTAATTTGCTTATAAGTGATCTAAAGATTCCCTGTTGGTGTTTTAACTATGGCTGGAATCTTTCAGAATAAAATCTTGTGATATCCTGGCTTAGATTCCCAGTGCTCTGTGTAAAGTCACCCTGGGCCAAGATCTCAGATTCCAATGGTGAATCTCATGTGTGGCCTCCTGAAATCCCAACACAATTCATGGCAATACTTCTCTGAGGTCAGTTACACAACTCAGTCTCTAAGGGGAATCACAACAGAGTTCAAGCCCAGGTGGACCCAGGCATCTCTTCAAATTGTCACACAAATGATGACAATTAAAACCAAAACACTCTCACATGGCCCTCTTCATCTTTTTATATAGACACTAATCATAACCTCTAGCTGGAGGTTTCCATGAGGGGCACAGCCCAAGACAGTGTCAAAAATAATCTCCCTTGTCCCTCATTTGCCTAAAGTCAGGGTGGCCTGGACAACCTTAGTGTGAACCAGAAGTGATCAAATAGGCTTGCCGTTAATACTACTCCACTTCTCAAATTTGAGGCCTACTGACTGTGGGGTATAGATTTTTAGTGTGAATTGGAGTTATAAGAAAACCCAAGCACCTATTGTCTCCCCTCTGCAGCCCTTTGAAGAACTTATTTGACACAAATGATCCCTATTCTCACTTGATGGAGGTCAGGAATCTTACAGAGGAAGTCGAGAGGCTTCATCCACAATGACTGATCTTTTTTTCATTTAGGTTTTGGATGCCCACATGGGATCTTTCTTTAGATTCATCAGGTGCTGAAAATCTAAACCACAGGCTCACACAGGGCCAAGAGGCTGATTCAGATACATCCATTTCCAAAGCAATGAAGCAAAGAGCCACAGGTGATGCCCATTCATTTCCATTTGAAAACTGTTTTCTTCAGGCTTCACAAAGGGGTGGCCTGAGGCAAAGACCTTTCTGACATTCAGAGCAACAGAACAATAGGTAATCAAAAGGCCCCAAGCAGGGTTTCTCCACGGAGACTTTCCTTGTTACTCTAATATGTGAGTTTTCTGAGTTGCTCGCCATTCCCTTCAGCTATCCAGTACATGGCCATGTCACAGAGCTTGGAGGTGGTACATATCTTGTACAAAAATACATGATACTAATCTTGAGAGTGGCCAGAATTCATGAAAAAATGGAAAATTAGGTAGATAGCAGGTGTTGCCCATGGATAAGGCAAGCCTCAGTCCATTCATTAATTGGAAAGGATGCATGCTGGGAAGCTTTCTACTAGACAGGACACACCCAATGAGCTATTTTTTTCTAATATCCACAAAGAAAAACACAGTGGGATACACGGACATAGAAACAGTCTCCTTGTCAAATGACTTACTGGAAACAGTCCACTCCAATCCAAACAAACCTCCTTTTTTACCTATTCTCAGAACATGGAAAAAAACCACAAACACAAACCAACACCCACAAATGCAACTCCTTCCCCCAAGTAGTTCTGTCACTATCTGGAGTGTCCTCTGACTGGTAGGCCATACGATGTTCCCCACAAATGGCCTTTCTGTCTCAGATCTGGTCTCCTTGGTCAACTCTGTGAAGTTGTCAGGAGGCAGTGGTGAGCCAATTCCTGTCCTCTCAGGAAAGACCCCTCTTCAGAGCTTTCTTAGTATTTGGCAACCCTTACATCAGTAGGTACCAAGAAAGACTGACTCTGTCCTTAGTAAATCCAAACAAGTGAGCCCACTGCGACTGGGACTTGGACTGGCTCTGGTGCCTGGCTTCCAGGATCACAAAATTCAGAGAGTTCCATCGCCAAGGAAATGAGGTGAGGTCACTACCTTCAGGAAATAAATGAGGTCCCTGTCTTGGCCACTACTTTGTCCTAACAGTTGCATCCTAGTGTCTCCTGACATGGAGGCTGCCCTACTTCCTGTGATACTTTCACATGATAGAATGGTATAGAAACCATAGTCACCTGGGAACAGCTCTCCACACAGGCCTGCTTTGGTCCATCTTCCCTGCATTAAGAATAGAGAGGCTGACTCAGACACATCCTTTCATCCTGACCATGTTGTTTGCCATGGAATATGACTTTTGTTCTCTCAGGTCTTTCATAGCTGCCTACATCTTCTCCAGGGATTATTTCTGCATGGATTTTGAGGTACTCAGCAGGTGGAAGATCTCCTAACTTCCTGTATTGTAATATCAACTTTATCCCTGCTCTTCTGTAAAGTGAGATTGAGGGAACATTGTATGGTTAGGGTTAATAGCATGTTCCATTTGGCTTAGGAATCATTCTGCTGGATGAATAATGGTATTGGGAACCAGCAATATTTATAAGAATATAGAGGTAAAATATAAGTATGAAAACAGAAATCTAGGTAATATTTGAAGCCCAGAAGGATTTGGGCTCTTGATTGGGATCCTTAGCTTGAGTAATGTTTTGCACCGAGGCCGATGCAAATCGATATACAATGGCATAAGACCCTGTACCTCAGATGATTGAATGTAGAAGAGAACATCCAGTGAAAAAGGGATAGTGTGTAGGATTAGAAAGATAGTAGGTTTAGGAGGAAGAGTGAGTCTAGGATTTGGACCAAAAGTTCTTTAGCAATAGGTTTCGGTTAGAGAGTGAATATAAATGGCACCATATGTGAAAAGTTGGGCACAATGATGAACTGGGAAAAATATGTAGGAAGGCAGACATCAATAGAGACATTAGGAAATCAGGCAAAGTATAACGTGAGTGATAAGATTTGACATTTTCAACAGGGTTGAGGTTGAATACATAATCTTAAAAAGAAACAAAAATGTAGTCACCAATTGGATTGACATTTGAGAGCATTAGGCAAACTGGACATGGATGTTTTTAGTAATCCATGTTCACATTCCATTGAGGCTTTATTGCAATCATAATGGTGACCTTTGCATTTTGTGTCCAGAATATTACTGTGATAATATGTATATGTAGATCAGGTGACATGAGTATTTCTTCCACCTTTTCTGGGAGCAATATTTTGAAAACATATAAATTAGTACTGGGGATACTAAGAGGTTTACCCTGTGTTGATGAATATAGAGATGATGCATTAATAGACCATACTGTGAAAAAATTATGTGACTGGTTCCAAATTTACATAATGGATTGTTTTAATATCTGAAAATATAGACGAAATCATATATTGATATATGTACATTCATTCCAACAAGTTATATATCTAATGGTATTATTAGGGTTACCGTTTATCATGAATAGTGTGTGAGTTTTGCTTCAAAAATGATAATGGAATCGAAAATAATGTGTTTAGAAAGAAGTCTAGTGAAAAGACCAGTCAAGAAACATAGAGGAATATATGTGTTCCAAAGGAGGAAGTGATTGAAAGTAAACCAAATATTTATAAATTTGTGAACTTGTGAATGAAAGGATATATTTTATGATGTTCATAAACTGAATAAATAATAACGCACCAAGTTTGAATAAAAATGAACTTTAAAAAACACATCATATCCAATAGGAATGTATTTGCATTGATGTTAAACTTGGTCAGTTAGTCTAGAAATATTAGGATTTGTAAGAACCCTTCCCTGAATTTAGTTTTCAGTACTAGGAAACAAATATGTATTTCAGTGGATGTATATTTCTGAGAATAAACTTGTTAAAAGTTGATTATAAATCCACATATATGAATATGAATGAATTCAGGTGGTGTATAAGAAGACATATATTTCATATTTTGGAAAATCTGGAGACTATATATATATATATATATATATATATATATATATATATATATATATAGAGAGAGAGAGAGAGAGAGAGAGACAAACACACACACATTATAATGTCGCAATATATATGTCAATCGAAATTCATCATGAAAAATAACTCATCCGCATATCCCAAAATATTCATTTTACTGAACATGGATGTATGTATAATGTTGTTCATCTAGGAAGCTCACCCATGGGTTGAATTTTCTGTACCAACAGCGTTTAGGAGGAGTGATCTCTTCTCACAAATAGTATCTGCCAAGTCAGCCACCTTACAAGAATGTACGTGTGAAACCAGGTAGGATTCTATTTGTGCATATAAAAATACATGTGCTTAATAGGCTACAGAGAAAGTGAGACAGGAATTCATATATTTCTTAACTTTAAAAACACATGGAATAGTGTGTAGTGTCCCTCTTTATCCCTTTTGATTAACTTTGGCTTAAAAAAAAGAATTTTATTGAGAATTTTTGTATATATCTTTGTCAGGAATATTGCTCTGAAGATTTCTTTCCTTGATGTGTCTTTGTCTGATTTTGGTATGTGAGTGATAATAGCCTCATGGAATGAGTTTGGAGGAGTTCCATCCTTTTCTATTTTATGGAATAATTTGAGGAGTATTGTGATGAATGCTTCTTTGAAGGTCTTGTAGAACATGGCTGAGAATCTGTCTGTTCCTGGGCTTTGCTTGATTGGTAGGCTGTTGACAGCAACTTCTATTTCATTGCTTGAAATTGATTTGTTTAAATTGTTCACGTCCTACTAATTAAGTTTGGGTATATCTCTAAAATTTTATTGATGTCATCATGGTATTTTAATTTATTAGACTATAAATTTTCAAATTAGTTTTAAATTATTCTCTGTATTTTAGTTGTGTACTCTGTAAAAGTTCCATTATGATCCTTAATTTTAGTAATTTGAGGTTTTTTTTTCTTCATTAGCTTGGTTAAGGAAGTGTCAATTTTATTTATTTTTCAAAGATTAAATTTTGTGTTGTGTCAAAAAAAATAACACATGGAAAATTATTTCAATAAATTGAATAGATTTATAACTCCTACCTTATATTATGCAAAAGGCAAGTCCAACTATACACCATGTCTCTTCTGAAATGCTTGTATCTATTCTGTTTGGGTTCTTTTTCTCCATTATATTAGTATTAGTGGTAAGAGTCTCGTAGGGTATATGAATGTTTCTGAGAATAATCTTGTGAAAAGATAATTATAAATCCACATTCATGAATATGAAAAATTTAGGAAGTGCAAAATAAGACATATATTTCATACTTTGAAAAATTTGGAGAGTATATCTATATTTATTTCTATATATCTATATCTATATCTATATCTATATATATATACACACACACACACACACACACACACACACAACACTCACAGACATTAAAAAGTACCAATATAAATGCCAATCGAAATTCATGAGTAAATATATATCATCCACAAATGCAAAAAATATTTATTTTACTAAACATGAGTTTATATATAATGTTTTTCTAATAGGACGCTCTCCTATAGGTTGAATTTTCATTTCCAAAAGCATTTAGGAGGAGTGAACTCTTCTCACAATTTGTATCTGCCAAGACAGCCACCTCACAAAAATGTACGTGTGATACCTGGTAGGATTCTATATATGCATATAAATATACATGTGTGAATAGGCTACAGAAAAGGGAAACAAGAATTCACATATTTGTTAAGTTTAAAAACACATGGACAATATTACAATTAAAATTTGACTAGATTTATAACTCCAACCCTATATAAGGCAAATGTCAAGTCCAACTATACAACATGTCTCCTCTGAAGTGCTTGTATTTCTATTGTGTTGGGTTAATTTTCACGATTATATTAGGATGAATAGTCTGAGTCTACTAGGTATGGGTTATTGTCAGGGATTCAGTACTTCGAATGAAAAATTGGAAAATGAATCCAATGTGTATGTAAATATACGCTGCACAAATATCCTCCCGCTCTCATCCAGAACAATGCCTTGACATTACCTTCACCACAAGTAAGACACAACTAGAGGAGAAGAGTTACAAAATCAGTGAATACATATCTGGAATGGAAAATGCTAAGGAGTTCACATTCTGGAGGCGGTAGAGGAGTTTCAAAAAGTAAGGGACAGGGTAAACACTCCACAAACATGGAGCTCTGCTGGCCTAAAAACTTTTTGAGAAACTGCCTCTGAGCTTCCGCACTTGAAATATATGTTGTTTTCAGGAGATTTGGCTTCCTTTGTAGTGAGACCATCAAAGCTGGGTCTACATCTATGTGACCTGGAGGACATGGTTTCTTATTTTCCAATGAACAAGATGAAGCAGTGCTGAATCCTCTCTTTGTAAGTAAACTGAGGCCACTGGGGACTAAGTGTCTCCCCGTGTGGACTGTGAAGCCATTTGGTCCTCCTCCATTTTTTGTGGAGTTTTTGCTGCTGCACTATGAGTTTGGTAGTTGTTTCACGAAATACTAGGAGCTAAACTGGGACACAGTGCTGGAGGGAGTTCTGTCACGTGTGGTGGGTCAGGGTCTGCAAGAGAATGCACCAACTAGGCTTCTATCTCTCACAGCTTTCCCCATTGCCCCCTTTTCCATATCAACCTGATTCTTAATTTTCCTCTGAAAACTCTCCATATAACAAGATGCCTTTACATATAAGGGTCTGCTGGCTGCACCATGTCAGTTACAAGCCATTTGGAATCCAATGGTAGATCCACAAGGCCCTTCCACGAATGTTTTATCAAACACCTCCCCACCACTGCTCTAGACCCACTACTCAGCAGGCTACAAACTACTGGCATCTCTGTTCTACACCATTTTCATGAAACTCAGTAAATCAAGGCACTGTCTGGTATAATCATGATCAGCAAAAGGACATCCAATGTTTCTCCAGTACCACCTGGTCATAGGTATTTCAAAAATTTCATGGTATTTATCTAGCCATTTTTCAAGCATGAAGTTGGAGGCACTGTGGGTTTCAATTCATTCAGCAAAGATTAAATGGTGAGGAAGCTCATTTCAATAAAATCTCTGGAGAACTCTCACAGGCAAGGCTTCCCAAAGAGTGGACAAAAGGTCACATTAGGCGAGGCCCATTGAGGTCTATAATGTGAGGTCCATGTGTGTTTTGACTCTCAACTATGGCTGCCATTTCTTTAAGGATAAAATCATGTGATATCCTTGCTGAGATTACCAGGTCTCTGTGGAAATCTACCCGGGGCCTAGGTCTCAGTTTCCAAGAGCGACTTTCATGCATGGCCTCTTAAAATCCCAACAAAATTCATGGCAATGCTTCTCTGAGTTCAGTTCCAAAACCCTGTCTCTAAGGGGAATCACACCAGAGTTCAAGCCCACGTGGACACAGTCATTTATTCCAGTGCCACACAAATGAGCAAAATTAAAACCAAAACACTCCCACATAGCCCTCATCTTATTCCATATAGTCAATCATCTTAACATCTGGCTGGAGGTTTCCATGAGGGGCGCAGCCCAAGACAGTGTCCAAAATCAGCTCGTTTGCCCCTCATTTGCCTAAAGTCAGGGTAGGCTGAACACCGTTTCTGTGAACCAGGAGTGAACAAATAAACCTGCCGTTAATACTTCTATGTTTCTCCAATTTGAGGTCTACTGATTTTAGGTATCAATTCTTTAGGTGATTTAGAGTCAAGCGAAAACACAAGCACCTCTGCAGGGCTTTGAAGAACTCATTTGACCTAAATAATCCCTATTCTCATTTGATGGAGTGCAGCAACCTAACAGAGGAAGGCAAGAGACTTCATCCAAAATGAATGATATTTTTTGCCATTGTGGTTTTGGAAGCTCACATGGGATCATTCTTAAGATCCATCAGGTGCTGAGAATCTAAGCTACAGCCACACACAGGTCCAAGAGACTGATAAAGACACATCCCTTTCCAAAGCAATTAAGCTAAGAGCCACAGGTGAGGCCCATTCATTTCCATTTGAAAACTGTTTTCTTCAGGCTTCACAAAGGGGTGGCCTGAGGCAAAGACCTTCCTGACATTCAGTGCAACACAGCAATAAGTAAGCAAAAAGCCCAAAGCAGTGTTTCTGCACTGAGACTTTCCTGGTCACACTGATTTCTGAGTTTTCTGAGATGCTCGCCATTCTCTTCAACTATCCTTTACATGGCCATGTCACAGAGCTTGGAGGTGGTACATATTTTGGACACAAATCCATGAGCATATTCTGGAGAGTGGCCAGAATTCAGGAAGAAAACAACAACTTAGAAAGATAACAGGTGTTGCACATCGATAAGACAAGCTGCAGTCCATTCATATATTGGGCAGGATGAATTATAGGGAAGATTTATACTAGACAGGACACATCCATTAATGCATTCTCTTTTCTAATGTCTACAACAACGGACACAGTGGGATACACAGAAACAGAAACACTCGCCGTGTCAAATGACTTACTAGAAACTGTCCACTCCAAACCAAACAAACCGCCTTTTCGATCTATTCTCAGAACATGAGACAATACAACAAACCCACACCCACTCCCACAAAGGCACCTCCTTCCCCCAAGTAGGTCTGTGGCTATCCGGAGTGTCCTCTGACTGGTGGGCCATACTATGTTCCCCCGAAATGGCCTGTCTTCTCTCAGATCTTGTTTCCTTGACCAACTCTGTGAAGATGTCAGGAAAAAGTGGTTAGCCACTACCTGTTTTCTCAGGAAAGGTCCATCTTCAGAGCTCTCCTGGCATTTGGCAATCCTCACATCATTAGGTACCAAGAAAACTGACTATGTCCTTGGTAAATCCAAACAAGTGAGACCACTGGGCCTGGGACTGGGACTGCCTCTGGGTGCCTGGCTTCTTGGATACCAAGTTCAGAGAGTTCCATCACCAAGGAAATGAGGTATGTCACATTCTTTGGAACTGAATGAGGTCACTGCCTTGGCAACCACTTTGTCCTAACAGTTGCTTCCAAGGGTTACATAAGATGGAGGTTTCCCCTACTTCCTGTGACACTTTCATAAGGTAGAATGTATATCAACCATTGGCACCCGGGAACAGCTCTCCACTCAGGCCTGGATTGTTCCACCTTATCTACAATAAGAAGAGAGAGGCAGATTCAGACACATCCCTTCATCCTGACCAGGTTGTTTGCCATGGAAGTTGACTTTTGCTCTCTCAGGTGCTTCATACCTGCCTACAACTTCTCCAGGTATCATTTGTGCATGGACATTTGAGGTTCTCATCTGGTGGAAGATCCCCAACTTTCATGTATTGTAAGAACCCCTCTGTCCCTGCTCTTCTGTAAAATGATTGAGGGAACAGTGTATACTTGGGGTTAAAAACAGGTTTGATTTGGTGACGAATGATTCTGTGCGATGACTAATGGGATTGGGAACCTGCAATATTTACAAGAATATAGAGGTGAAATATAAGTATGAAAAAAGAAATCTAGGTATGCTTTGAAGCCCAGAAGGGTTTTGCCCTTGATTGGGATACTTAGCTTTGAATTATGTTCTGCAAGGTGTCTCAGATAATTTGATATACAATGGCATAGGACCTTGTACATTGGATGATTGAATTTAGAAGAGAACATCCAGTCAAAAAGGGATATTCAGTAGGATTAGGAAGATAGTCGGTAGGTTTAGGAAGACGAGTGAGTATAGGATTTGGACCAAAAGTTCTTTAGCAATAGACTTTTGGTCATAGAGTGAATGTAAATGTCAGCACATATAAAGAGTCAGACACTATGTTGAACTGGGGAAAATATGTAGAAAAGCAGATATATATGGAAACATTACGAAAGCAGGCAAAGTATAAAGTGAGGGATAGAATTAGACATTTTCAACAGGGTTGAGTTTCAATATATAAATTAGGAAAAAACAAATATGTAGTCACCAATAGGAGTGACAATTGACAGCATTAGGAAACCTGGACATGGATGTTTTTAGAAATCCATGTTCACTTTCCATTTAGGCTTTGGTACAATCATAAGTGTGACCTTTCCATTTTTTGTCCAGAATATTACTGTGATAATGAGGTGACATGAGTATTTCTTTCACCATTTCTGGGAGCAATATATTGAAGATGTAAAATTAGAATCGGGGGTGCAAATAGGTGTACCCTGTTTCTATGAACATAGAGAAAAACCACAAATAGACCATACTGTGAATAAATAATATAACTTTTTTGAACTTTAAATAATGAATTGAACTCATATCTGAAAAATAAAAGGAAATTGTATATTGATATACAATCATTCATTCCAACCAGTTATATATCTAATGGAAATATTAGTGTTTTGGTTTATCATGAAGAGTGTGTGAGTTTTGCTTCAAAATGATTATGGAAATTCAAAATAATGTGTTTGGAAAGAAGTCTCATGAAAAGACAAGTCAAGAAACCCTGACAATACATGTGTTCTGAAGCAAGAAGTGATTAATGTTGAAACAAATGCCTATTAATTTGTGAACTTGTGGATGAAATGTATATCCTATGATGTGCAAAAACTGAAGAAACAATAATGTACCAGTGTCGAATACAAATGAATGACAAATTACATATCATGTCCCATAGGAGTCTACTTGCATTGATGTTAGACTGGGTCAGATACTGTAGAATAATTAGGATTTGTATGCACCCTTCACTGAAGTTAGTAGTCAGTACTAGGAAACAAATATGTATTTCAGGTGGATGAATATTTCTGATTATAATCATGTGAAAAGAAGATTATAAATCAACATACATGAACATGAATGAATTTATAGAGTGTGTACTAGACACATATATTTCATATTTGGAAAACTTTGGAGAGTATATCTATATCTATATCTATACACACACACACACACACGCACACACACACACACACACAACACTCACAGACATTAAAAAGTACCAATATAAATGCCAATCGAAATTCATCAGTAAATATATATCATCCACAGATGCAAAAATATTTATGTTACTGAACATGAGTTTATGTATAATGTTGTTCTTCTAGGACGCTCTTTTATAGGTTGAATTTTCATTTCCAACAGCATTTAGGAGGAGTGAACACTTCTCACAATTTGTATCTGCCAAGACATCCACCTTACAAAAATGTACGTGTGATACCTGGTAGGATTCTATATATGCATATAAATATACATGTGTGAATAGGCTACAGAAATTGGAAACAAGTATTCACATATTTGTTAAGTTTAAAAACACATGGAGAATATTTCAATTAAAATTTGACTAGATGTATAACTTCTACCTTATATAATGCAAATGTCAAGTCCAACTATAGAACATGTCTCCTCTGAAGTGCTTGTATTTCTATTGTGTTGGGTTAATTTTCCCCATTATATTAGGATGAATAGTCTGAGTCTACTAGGTATGGGTTAGTGTCAGGGATTCAGTACTTCGAATGAAAAATTGGAAAAAGAATCCAATGTGTATGTAAATATATGCTGCACACATATCCTCCCGCTCTCATCCAAAACAATGCCTTGACATTACCTTCACCCCAAGTAAGACACAATTAGAGGAGAAGAGTTACACAATCAGTGAATACATATCTGGAATGGAAAATGCTCAGGAGTTCACAACCTTGGAGGTGGTAGAGGAGTTTCCAAAAGTAAGGGACAGGGTAAACACTCCACAAACATGTAACTCTGCTGGCCTAAAAACTTTTTGAGAAACTGCCTCTGAGCTTCCGCACTTGAAATATATGTTGTTTTCATGAGATTTGGCTTCCTTTGTAGTGAGACCATCAAAGCTGGGTCTGCATCTATGTGACCTGGAGGACATGGTTTCTTATTTTCCAATGAACAAGATGAAGCAGTGCTGAATCCTCTCTTTATAGGTAAACTGAGGCCACTGGGGACTAAGTGTCTCCCCGTCTCCCCGTGTGGACTGTGAAGCCATTTGGTCCTCCTCCACTTTTTGTGGTTTTTAGGCTGCTGCACTGTGAGTTTGGTATTTGTTTCACGAAATACTAGCAGCTAAACTGGGACACAGTGCTGGAGGGAGTTCTGTCACGTGTGGTGGGTGAGGGTCTGCAAGAGAATGCACCAACTAGGCTTCTATCTCGCACAGCTTGCCCCATTGCCCCCTTGTCCATATCAACCTGATTCTTAATTTTCCTCTTAAAACTCTCCATATAACAAGATGCCTTTACATATAAGGGTCTGCTGGCAGCACCATGTCAGTTACAAGCCATTTGGAATCCAATGGTAGATCCACATGGCCCTACCACGGATGTTTTATCAAACACCTCCCCAGCACTGCTCTAGACCCACTACTCAGCAGGCTCCAACTTACTGGCATCTCTGTTCTACACCATTTTCATGAAACTCAGTAAATCAAGGCACTGTCTGGTATACTCATGATCAGCAATAGGACATCCAATGTTTCTCCAGTGCCACCTGGTCATAGGAATTTCAAAAATTTCATGGTATTTATCTAGCCATTTTTCAAGCATGAAGTTGGAGGCACTGTGGGTTTCAATTCATTCAGCAAAGATTAAATGGTGAGGAAGCTCATTTCAATGAAATCTCTGGAGAAATCTCACAGGCAAGGCTACCCAAAGAATGGACAAAAGGTCACATTAGGCCAGGCCCATCGAGGTCTACAATGTGAGGTGCATGTGTGTTTTGACTCTCAACTATGGCTGCCATTTCTTTAAGAATAAAATCCTGTGATATCCTTGCTGAGATTCCCAGGCCTCTGTGGAAATCTACCCGGGGCCTAGGTCTCAGTTTCCAAGAGCGACTTTCATGCGTGGCCTCTTAAAATCCCAACAAAATTCAGAGCAATGCTTCTCTGAGTTCAGTTCCAAAACCCAGTGTTTAAGGGGAATCACACCAGAGTTCAAGCCCACGTGGAACCAGTCATTTTTTCCAATGCCACACAAATGACCCACATTAAAACCAAAACACTCCCACATGGCCCTCACCTTATTCCATATAGTCAATCATCTTAAACTCTGGCTGGAGGTTTCCATGAGGGGTGCAGCCCAAGACAGTGTCCAAAATCAGCTCGTTTGCCCCTCATTTGCCTAAAGTCAGGGTAGCCTGGACACCGTTGCTGTGAACCAGGAGTGAACAAATAAGCCTGCCGTTAATACTTCTATGTTTCTCCCATTTGAGGGCTACTGATTTTAGGTATCGATTCTTTAGGTGATTTAGAGTCATGCGAAAACACAAGCACCTCTGCAGGGCTTTGAAGAACTCATTTGACTCACAGAATCCCTATTCATATTTGTTGGAGTGCAGGAACCTAACAGAGGAAGGCAAGAGTCTTCATCCACAATGAATGATATTTTTTGCCATTTTGGTTTTGGAAGCTCACATGGGATCATTCTTGAGATCCATCAGGTGCTGAGAATCTAAGTCACAGCCACACACAGGACCAAGAGGCTGATAAAGACACATCCCTTTCCAAAGCAATTAAGCAAAGAACCACAGGTGAGGCCCATTCATTTCCATTTGAAAACTGTTTTCTTCAGGCTTCACAAAGGGGTGGCCTGAGGCAAAGACCTTCCTGACATTCAGTGCAACACAACAATAAGTAAGCAAAAAGCCCAAAGCAGTGTTTCTGCACTAAAACTTTCCTGGTCACACTGATATCTGAGTTTTCTGAGATGCTCGCCATTCTCTTCAACTATCCTTTACATGGCCATGTCACAGAGCTTGGAGGTGGTACATATTTTGGACACAAATCCCTGAGCCCATTCTGGAGAGTGGCCAGAATTCAGGAAGAAAACAACAACTTAGAAAGATAGCAGGTGTTGCACATCGATAAGACAAGCTGCAGTCCATTCATATATTGGGCAGGATGAATTATAGGGAAGATTTATACTAGACAGGACACATCAATTAATGCATTCTCTTTTCTAATGTCTACAACAACGGACACAGTGGGATACACATAAACAGAAACACTCGCCTTGTCAAACGACTTACTAGAAACTGTCTTCTCCAAACCAAACAAACCGCCTTTTCGATCTATTCTCAGAACATGAAACAAAACAACAAACCCACACCCACTCCCACAAAGGCACCTCCTTCCCCCAAGTAGGTCTGTGAGAATCCGGAGTGTCCTCTGACTGGTGGGCCATACTATGTTCCCCCGAAATGGCCTGTCTTCTCTCAGATCTTGTTTCCTTGACCAACTCTGTGAAGATGTCAGGAAAAAGTGGTTAGCCACTACCTGTTTCCTCAGGAAAGGTCCATCTTCAGAGCTCTCCTGGCATTTGGCCATCCTCACATTATTAGGTACCAAGAAAACTGACTCTATCCTTGGTAAATCCAAACAAGTGAGCCCACTGGGCCTGGGACTGGGACTGCCTCTGGGTGCCTGGCTTCTTGGATACCAAGTTCAGAGAGTTCCATCACCAAGGAAATGAGGTATGTCACATTCTTTGGAACTGAATGAGGTCACTGCCTTGGCAACCACTTTGTCCTAACAGTTGCTTCCAAGGGTTACATAAGATGGAGGTTTCCCCTACTTCCTGTGACACTTTCATAAGGTAGAATCTATATCAACCATTGGCACCCGGGAACAGCTCTCCACTCAGGCCTGGATTGTTCCACCTTGTCTACAATAAGAAGAGAGAGGCAGATTCAGACACATCCCTTCATCCTGACCAGGTTGTTTGCCATGGAAGTTGACTTTTGCTCTCTCAGGTGCTTCATACCTGCCTACAACTTCTCCAGGTATCATTTGTGCATGGACATTTGAGGTTCTCATCTGGTGGAAGATCCCCAACTTTCATGTATTGTAAGAACCCCTCTGTCCCTGCTCTTCTGTAAAATGATTGAGGGAACAGTGTATACTTGGGGTTAAAAACAGGTTTGATTTGGTGATGAATGATTCTGTGCGATGAATAATGGGATTGGGAACCTGCAATATTTACAAGAATATAGAGGTGAAATATAAGTATGAAAAAAGAAATCTAGGTATGCTTTGAAGCCCAGAAGGGTTTTGCCCTTGATTGGGACACTTAGCTTTGAATTATGTTCTGCAAAGATGTCTCAGATAATTTGATATACAATGGCATAGGACCTTGTAAATTGGATGATTGAATTTAGAAGAGAACATCCAGTCAAAAAGGGATATTCAGTAGGATTAGGAAGATAGTGGGTAGGTTTAGGAAGACGAGTGAGTATAGGATTTGGACCAAAAGTTCTTTAGCAGTAGACTTTTGGTTATAGAGTGAATGTAAATGTCAGCACATATGAAGAGTCAGACACTATGTTGAACTGGGGAAAATATGTAGAAAAGCAGATATCAATGGAAACATTACGAAATCAGGCAAAGTATAAAGTGAGGGATAGAATTAGACATTTTCAACAGGGTTGAGTTTCAATATATAAATTAGGAAAAAACAAATATGTAGTCACCAATAGGAGTGACAATTGACAGCATTAGGCAACCTGGACATGGATGTTTTTAGAAATCCATGTTCACTTTCCATTTAGGCTTTGGTAAAATCATAAGTGTGACCTTTCCATTTTTTGTCCAGAATATTACTGTGATAATGAGGTGACATGAGTATTTCTTTCACCATTTCTGGGAGCAATATATTGAAGATGTAAAATTAGAATCGGGGGTGCAAATAGGTGTACCCTGTTTCTATGAAAATAGAGAAAAACCACGAATAGACCATACTGTGAATAAATAATATAACTTTTTTGAACTTTAAATAATGAATTGAACTGATATCTGAAAAATAAAAGGAAATTGTATATTGATATACAATCATTCATTCCAACCAGTTATATATCTAATGGAAATATTAGTGTTTTGGTTTATCATGAAGAGTGTGTGAGTTTTGCTTCAAAATGATTATGGAAATTCAAAATAATGTGTTTGGAAAGAAGTCTCATGAATAGACCAGTCAAGAAACCCTGACAATACATGTGTTCTGAAGCAAGAAGTGATTAATGTTGAAACAAATGCCTATTAATTTGTGAACTTGTGGATGAAATGTATATCCTATGATGTGCAAAAACTGAAGAAACAATAATGTACCAGTGTCGAATACAAATGAATGACATATTACATATCATGTCCCATAGGTGTCTACTTGCATTGATGTTAGACTGGGTCAGATACTGTAGAATAAATAGGATTTGTATGCACCCTTCACTGAAGTTAGTAGTCAGTACTAGGAAACAAATATGTATTTCAGGTGGATGAATATTTCTGATTATAATCTTGTGAAAAGTTGATTATAAATCAACATACATGAACATGAATGAATTTAGAGAGTGTATACTAGACACATATATTTCATATTTGGAAAACTTTGGAGAGTATATCTATATCTATATCTATATTTATACACACACACACCCACACACACACACACACAACACTCACAGACATTAAAAAGTACCAATATATATGCCAATCGAAATTCATCAGTAAATATATATCATCCACAGATGCAAAAATATTTATGTTACTGAACATGAGTTTATGTATAATGTTGTTCTTCTAGGACGCTCTCTTATAGGTTGAATTTTCATTTCCAACAGCATTTAGGAGGAGTGAACTCTTCTCACAATTTGTATCTGCCAAGACATCCACCTTACAAAAATGTACGTGTGATACCTGGTAGGATTCTATATATGCATATAAATATACATGTGTGAATAGGCTACAGAAATTGGAAACAAGTATTCACATATTTGTTAAGTTTAAAAACACATGGAGAATATTTCAATTAAAATTTGACTAGATGTATAACTCCTACCTTATATAATGCAAATGTCAAGTCCAACTATAGAACATGTCTCCTCTGAAGTGCTTGTATTTCTATTGTGTTGGGTTAATTTTCCCCATTATATTAGGATGAATAGTCTGAGTCTACTAGGTATGGGTTAGTGTCAGGGATTCAGTACTTCGAATGAAAAATTGGAAAATGAATCCAATGTGTATGTAAATATATGCTGCACAAATATCCTCCCGCTCTCATCCAAAACAATGCCTTGACATTACCTTCACCCCAAGTAAGACACAATTAGAGGAGAAGAGTTACACAATCAGTGAATACATATCTGGAATGGAAAATGCTCAGTAGTTCACAACCCTGGAGGTGGTTTAGGAGTTTCCAAATGTAAGGGACATGGTAAACACTCCACAAACATATAACTCTGCTGGCCTAAAAACTTTTTGAGAAACTGCCTCTGAGCTTCCGCACTTGAAATATATGTTGTTTTCATGAGATTTGGCTTCTTTTGTAGTGAGACCATCAAAGCTGGGTCTGCATCTATGTGACCTGGAGGACATGGTTTCTTATTTTCCAATGAACAAGATGAAGCAGTGCTGAATCCTCTCTTTATAGGTAAACTGAGGCCACTGGGGACTAAGTGTCTCCCCGTCTCCCCGTGTGGACTGTGAAGCCATTTGGTCCTCCTCCACTTTTTGTGGTTTTTAGGCTGCTGCACTGTGAGTTTGGTATTTGTTTCACGAAATACTAGCAGCTAAACTGGGACACAGTGCTGGAGGGAGTTCTGTCACGTGTGGTGGGTGAGGGTCTGCAAGAGAATGCACCAACTAGGCTTCTATCTCGCACAGCTTGCCCCATTGCCCCCTTGTCCATATCAACCTGATTCTTAATTTTCCTCTTAAAACTCTCCATATAACAAGATGCCTTTACATATAAGGGTCTGCTGGCAGCACCATGTCAGTTACAAGCCATTTGGAATCCAATGGTAGATCCACATGGCCCTACCACGGATGTTTTATCAAACACCTCCCCAGCACTGCTCTAGACCCACTACTCAGCAGGCTCCAACTTACTGGCATCTCTGTTCTACACCATTTTCATGAAACTCAGTAAATCAAGGCACTGTCTGGTATACTCATGATCAGCAATAGGACATCCAATGTTTCTCCAGTGCCACCTGGTCATAGGAATTTCAAAAATTTCATGGTATTTATCTAGCCATTTTTCAAGCATGAAGTTGGAGGCACTGTGGGTTTCAATTCATTCAGCAAAGATTAAATGGTGAGGAAGCTCATTTCAATGAAATCTCTGGAGAAATCTCACAGGCAAGGCTACCCAAAGAATGGACAAAAGGTCACATTAGGCCAGGCCCATCGAGGTCTACAATGTGAGGTGCATGTGTGTTTTGACTCTCAACTATGGCTGCCATTTCTTTAAGAATAAAATCCTGTGATATCCTTGCTGAGATTCCCAGGCCTCTGTGGAAATCTACCCGGGGCCTAGGTCTCAGTTTCCAAGAGCGACTTTCATGCGTGGCCTCTTAAAATCCCAACAAAATTCAGAGCAATGCTTCTCTGAGTTCAGTTCCAAAACCCAGTGTTTAAGGGGAATCACACCAGAGTTCAAGCCCACGTGGAACCAGTCATTTTTTCCAATGCCACACAAATGACCCACATTAAAACCAAAACACTCCCACATGGCCCTCACCTTATTCCATATAGTCAATCATCTTAAACTCTGGCTGGAGGTTTCCATGAGGGGTGCAGCCCAAGACAGTGTCCAAAATCAGCTCGTTTGCCCCTCATTTGCCTAAAGTCAGGGTAGCCTGGACACCGTTGCTGTGAACCAGGAGTGAACAAATAAGCCTGCCGTTAATACTTCTATGTTTCTCCCATTTGAGGGCTACTGATTTTAGGTATCGATTCTTTAGGTGATTTAGAGTCATGCGAAAACACAAGCACCTCTGCAGGGCTTTGAAGAACTCATTTGACTCACAGAATCCCTATTCATATTTGTTGGAGTGCAGGAACCTAACAGAGGAAGGCAAGAGTCTTCATCCACAATGAATGATATTTTTTGCCATTTTGGTTTTGGAAGCTCACATGGGATCATTCTTGAGATCCATCAGGTGCTGAGAATCTAAGTCACAGCCACACACAGGACCAAGAGGCTGATAAAGACACATCCCTTTCCAAAGCAATTAAGCAAAGAACCACAGGTGAGGCCCATTCATTTCCATTTGAAAACTGTTTTCTTCAGGCTTCACAAAGGGGTGGCCTGAGGCAAAGACCTTCCTGACATTCAGTGCAACACAACAATAAGTAAGCAAAAAGCCCAAAGCAGTGTTTCTGCACTAAAACTTTCCTGGTCACACTGATATCTGAGTTTTCTGAGATGCTCGCCATTCTCTTCAACTATCCTTTACATGGCCATGTCACAGAGCTTGGAGGTGGTACATATTTTGGACACAAATCCCTGAGCCCATTCTGGAGAGTGGCCAGAATTCAGGAAGAAAACAACAACTTAGAAAGATAGCAGGTGTTGCACATCGATAAGACAAGCTGCAGTCCATTCATATATTGGGCAGGATGAATTATAGGGAAGATTTATACTAGACAGGACACATCAATTAATGCATTCTCTTTTCTAATGTCTACAACAACGGACACAGTGGGATACACATAAACAGAAACACTCGCCTTGTCAAACGACTTACTAGAAACTGTCTTCTCCAAACCAAACAAACCGCCTTTTCGATCTATTCTCAGAACATGAAACAAAACAACAAACCCACACCCACTCCCACAAAGGCACCTCCTTCCCCCAAGTAGGTCTGTGAGAATCCGGAGTGTCCTCTGACTGGTGGGCCATACTATGTTCCCCCGAAATGGCCTGTCTTCTCTCAGATCTTGTTTCCTTGACCAACTCTGTGAAGATGTCAGGAAAAAGTGGTTAGCCACTACCTGTTTCCTCAGGAAAGGTCCATCTTCAGAGCTCTCCTGGCATTTGGCCATCCTCACATTATTAGGTACCAAGAAAACTGACTCTGTCCTTGGTAAATCCAAACAAGTGAGCCCACTGGGCCTGGGACTGGGACTGCCTCTGGGTGCCTGGCTTCTTGGATACCAAGTTCAGAGAGTTCCATCACCAAGGAAATGAGGTATGTCACATTCTTTGGAACTGAATGAGGTCACTGCCTTGGCAACCACTTTGTCCTAACAGTTGCTTCCAAGGGTTACATAAGATGGAGGTTTCCCCTACTTCCTGTGACACTTTCATAAGGTAGAATCTATATCAACCATTGGCACCCGGGAACAGCTCTCCACTCAGGCCTGGATTGTTCCACCTTGTCTACAATAAGAAGAGAGAGGCAGATTCAGACACATCCCTTCATCCTGACCAGGTTGTTTGCCATGGAAGTTGACTTTTGCTCTCTCAGGTGCTTCATACCTGCCTACAACTTCTCCAGGTATCATTTGTGCATGGACATTTGAGGTTCTCATCTGGTGGAAGATCCCCAACTTTCATGTATTGTAAGAACCCTTCTGTCCCTGCTCTTCTGTAAAATGATTGAGGGAACAGTGTATACTTGGGGTTAAAAACAGGTTTGATTTGGTGATGAATGATTCTGTGCGATGAATAATGGGATTGGGAACCTGCAATATTTACAAGAATATAGAGGTGAAATATAAGTATGAAAAAAGAAATCTAGGTATGCTTTGAAGCCCAGAAGCGTTTTGCCCTTGATTGGGACACTTAGCTTTGAATTATGTTCTGCAAAGATGTCTCAGATAATTTGATATACAATGGCATAGGACCTTGTACATTGGATGATTGAATTTAGAAGAGAACATCCAGTCAAAAAGGGATATTCAGTAGGATTAGGAAGATAGTGGGAAGGTTTAGGAGGACGAGTGAGTATAGGATTTGGACCAAAAGTTCTTTAGCAATAGACTTTTGGTTATAGAGTGAATGTAAATGTCAGCACATATGAAGAGTCAGACACTATGTTGAACTGGGTAAAATATGTAGAAAAGCAGATATCAATGGAAACATTACGAAATCAGGCAAAGTATAAAGTGAGGGATAGAATTAGACATTTTCAACAGGGTTGAGTTTCAATATATATTAGGAAAAAACAAATATGTAGTCACCAATAGGAGTGACAATTGACAGCATTAGGCAACCTGGACATGGATGTTTTTAGAAATCCATGTTCACTTTCCATTTAGGCTTTGGTACAATCATAAGTGTGACCTTTCCATTTTTTGTCCAGAATATTACTGTGATAATGAGGTGACATGAGTATTTCTTTCACCATTTCTGGGAGCAATATATTGAAGATTTAAAATTAGAATTGGGGGTACAAATAGGTGTACCCTGTTTCTATGAACATAGAGAAAAAACACAAATAGACCATACTGTGAATAAATAATATAACTTTTTTGAACTTTAAATAATGAATTGAACTCATATCTGAAAAATAAAAGGAAATTGTATATTGATATACAATCATTCATTCCAACCAGTTATATATCTAATGGAAATATTAGTGTTTTGGTTTATCATGAAGAGTGTGTGAGTTTTGCTTCAAAATGATTATGGAAATTCAAAATAATGTGTTTGGAAAGAAGTCTCATGAAAAGACCAGTCAAGAAACCCTGACAATACATGTGTTCTGAAGCAAGAAGTGATTAATGTTGAAACAAATGCCTATTAATTTGTGAAGTTGTGGGTGAAATGTATATCCTATGATGTGCAAAAACTGAAGAAACAATAATGTACCAGTGTCGAATACAAATGAATGACAAATTACATATCATGTCCCATAGGAGTCTACTTGCATTGATGTTAGACTGGGTCAGATACTGTAGAATAATTAGGATTTGTATGCACCCTTCACTGAAGTTAGTAGTCAGTACTAGGAAACAAATATGTATTTCAGGTGGATGAATATTTCTGATTATAATCTTGTGAAAAGTTGATTATAAATCCACATACATGAACATGAATGAATTTAGAGAGTGTATACTAGACACATATATTTCATATTTGGAAAACTTTGGAGAGTATATCTATATCTATATCTATACACACACACACACACACACACACACACACACAACACTCACAGACATTAAAAAGTACCAATATAAATGCCAATCGAAATTCATCAGTAAATATATATCATCCACAGATGCAAAAATATTTATGTTTCTGAACATGAGTTTATGTATAATGTTGTTCTTCTAGAACGCTCTCTTATAGGTTGAATTTTCATTTCCAACAGCATTTAGGAGGAGTGAACACTTCTCACAATTTGTATCTGCCAAGACATCCACCTTACAAAAATGTACGTGTGATACCTGGTAGGATTCTATATATGCATATAAATATACATGTGTGAATAGGCTACAGAAATTGGAAACAAGTATTCACATATTTGTTAAGTTTAAAAACACATGGAGAATATTTCAATTAAAATTTGACTAGATGTATAACTCCTACCTTATATAATGCAAATGTCAAGTCCAACTATAGAACATGTCTCCTCTGAAGTGCTTGTATTCCTATTGTGTTGGGTTAATTTTCCCCATTATATTAGGATGAATAGTCTGAGTCTACTAGGTATGGGTTAGTGTCAGGGATTCAGTACTTCGAATGAAAAATTGGAAAATGAATCCAATGTGTATGTAAATATATGCTGCACAAATATCCTCCCGCTCTCATCCAAAACAATGCCTTGACATTACCTTCACCCCAAGTAAGACACAATTAGAGGAGAAGAGTTACACAATCAGTGAATACATATCTGGAATGGAAAATGCTCAGGAGTTCACAACCTTGGAGGTGGTTTAGGAGTTTCCAAAAGTAAGGGACATGGTAAACACTCCACAAACATGTAACTCTGCTGCCCTAAAAACTTTGAGAAACTGCCTCTGAGCTTCCGCACTTGAAATATATGTTGTTTTCATGAGATTTGGCTTCCTTTGTAGTGAGACCATCAAAGCTGGGTCTGCATCTATGTGACCTGGAGGACATGGTTTCTTATTTTCCAATGAACAAGATGAAGCAGTGCTGAATCCTCTCTTTATAGGTAAACTGAGGCCACTGGGGACTAAGTGTCTCCCCGTCTCCCCGTGTGGACTGTGAAGCCATTTGGTCCTCCTCCACTTTTTGTGGTTTTTAGGCTGCTGCACTGTGAGTTTGGTATTTGTTTCACGAAATACTAGCAGCTAAACTGGGACACAGTGCTGGAGGGAGTTCTGTCACGTGTGGTGGGTCAGGGTCTGCAAGAGAATGCACCAACTAGGCTTCTATCTCTCACAGCTTGCCCCATTGCCCCCTTGTCCATATCAACCTGATTCTTAATTTTCCTCTTAAAACTCTCCATATAACAAGATGCCTTTACATATAAGGGTCTGCTGGCAGCACCATGTCAGTTACAAGCCATTTGGAAACCAATGGTAAATCCACATGGCCCTACCACGGATGTTTTATCAAACACCTCCCCAGCACTGCTCTAGACCCACTACTCAGCAGGCTCCAACTTACTGGCATCTCTGTTCTACACCATTTTCATGAAACTCAGTAAATCAAGGCACTGTCTGGTATACTCATGATCAGCAATAGGACATCCAATGTTTCTCCAGTACCACCTGGTCATAGGAATTTCAAAAATTTCATGGTATTTATCTAGCCATTTTTCAAGCATGAAGTTGGAGGCACTGTGGGTTTCAATTCATTCAGCAAAGATTAAATGGTGAGGAAGCTCATTTCAATGAAATCTCTGGAGAACTCTCACAGGCACGGCTTCCCAAAGAGTGGACAAACGGTCACATTAGGCCAGGCCCATTGAGGTCTACAATGTGAGGTCCATGTGTGTTTTGACTCTCAATTATGGCTGCCATTTCTTTAAGAATAAAATCATGTGATATCCTTGCTGAGATTCCCAGGCCTCAGTGGAAATCTACCCGGGGCCTAGGTTCAGTTTTCAAGAGCGACTTTCATGCGTGGCCTCTTAAAATCCCAACAAAATTCATGGCAATGCTTCTATGAGTTCAGTTCCAAAACCCAGTGTCTAAGGCTAATCACACCAGAGTTCAAGCCCACGTGGACCCAGTCATTTTTTCCAATGCCACACAAATGACCAACATTAAAACCAAAACACTCCCACATGGCCCTCACCTTTTTCCGTATAGTCAATCATCTTAACCTCTGGCTGGAGGTTTCCATGAGGGGTGCAGCCCAAGACAGTGTCCAAAATCAGCTCCTTTGTCCCTCATTTGCCTAAAGTCAGGGTAGCCTGGAGACCGTTGCTGTGAACCAGGAGTGAACAAATAAGCCTGCCATTAATACTTCTATGTTTCTCCAATTTGAGGGCTACTGATTTTAGGTATCGATTCTTTAGGTGATTTAGAGTCATGCGAAAACACAAGCACCTCTGCAGGGCTTTGAAGAACTCATTTGACTCACAGAATCCCTATTCATATTTGTTGGAGTGCAGGAACCTAACAGAGGAAGGCAAGAGTCTTCATCCACAATGAATGATATTTTTTGCCATTTAGTTTTGGAAGCTCACATGGGATCATTCTTAAGATCCATCAGGTGCTGAGAATCTAAGTCACAGCCACACACAGGTCCAAGAGGCTGATAAAGACACATCCCTTTCCAAAGCAATTAAGCAAAGAGCCACAGGTGAGGCCCATTCATTTCCATTTGAAAACTGTTTTCTTCAGGCTTCACAAAGGGGTGGCCTGAGGCAAAGACCTTCCTGACATTCAGTGCAACACAACAATAAGTAAGCAAAAAGCCCAAGGCAGTGTTTCTGCACTGAGACTTTCCTGGTCACACTGATATCTGAGTTTTCTGAGATGCTCGCCATTCTCTTCAACTATCCTTTACATGGCCATGTCACAGAGCTTGGAGGTGGTACATATTTTGGACACAAATCCCTGAGCCCATTCTGGAGAGTGGCCAGAATTCAGGAAGAAAACAACAACTTAGAAAGATAGCAGTTGTTGCACATCGATAAGACAAGCTGCAGTCCATTCATATATTGGGCAGGATGAATTATAGGGAAGATTTATACTAGACAGGACACATCCATTAATGCATTCTCTTTTCTAATGTCTACAACAACGGACACAGTGGGATACACATAAACAGAAACACTCGCCTTGTCAAATGACTTACTAGAAACTGTCTGCTCCAAACCAAACAAACCGCCTTTTCGGTCTATTCTCAGAACATGAGACAAAACAACAAACCCACACCCACTCCCACAAAGGCACCTCCTTCCCCCAAGTAGGTCTGTGACTATCCGGAGTGTCCTCTGACTGGTGGGCCATACTATGTTCCCCCGAAATGGCCTGTCTTCTCTCAGATCTTGTTTCCTTGACCAACTCTGTGAAGAAGTCAGGAAAAAGTGGTTAGCCACTACCTGTTTTCTCAGGAAAGGTCCATCTTCAGAGCTCTCCTGGCATTTGGCCCTCCTCACATCATTAGGTACCAAGAAAACTGACTCTGTCCTTGGTAAATCCAAAAAAGTGAGCCCACTGGGCCTGGGACTGGGACTGCCTCTGCGTGCCTGGCTTCTTGGATACCAAGTTCAGAGAGTTCCATCACCAAGGAAATGAGGTATGTCACATTCTTTGGAACTGAATGAGGTCACTGCCTTGGCAACCACTTTGTCCTAACAGTTGCTTCCAAGGGTTACATAAGATGGAGGTTTCCCCTACTTCCTGTGACACTTTCATAAGGTAGAATGTATATCAACCATTGGCACCCGAGAACAGCTCTCCACTCAGGCCTGGATTGTTCCACCTTGTGTACAATAAGAAGAGAGAGGCAGATTCAGACACATCCCTTCATCCTTACCGGGTTGTTTGCCATGGAAGATGACTTTTGCTCTCTCAGGAGCTTCATACCTGCCTACAACTTCTCCATGTATCATTTTGCATGGACATTTGAGGTTCTCATCTGGTGGAAGATCCCCAACTTTCCTGTATTGTAAGAACCCCTCTGTCCCTGCTCTTCTGTAAAATGTTTGAGGGAACAGTGTATACCTGGGGTTAAAAACAGGTTTGATTTGGTGATGAATGATTCTGTGCGATGAATAATGGGATTGGGAACCTGCAATATTTACAAGAATATAGAGGTGAAATATAAGTAGGAAAACAGAAATCTAGGTATGATTTGAAGCCCAGAGGGTTTTGCCCTTGATTGGGATACTTAGCTTTGAATTATGTTCTGCAAAGATGTCTTTGATAATTTGATATACAATGGCATAGGACCTTGTATATTGGATGATTGAATTTAGAAGAGAACATCCAGTCAAAAAGGGATATTCAGTAGGATTAGGAAGATATTCGGTAGGTTTAGGAAGACGAGTGAGTATAGGATTTGGACCAAAAGTTCTTTAGCAATAGACTTTTGGTTATAGAGTGAATGTAAATGTCAGCACATATGAAGAGTCAGACACTATGTTGAACTGGGGAAAATATGTAGAAAAGCAGATATCAATGGAAACATTACGAAATCAGGCAAAGTATAAAGTGAGGGATAGAATTAGACATTTTCAACAGGGTTGAGTTTCAATATATAAATTAGGAAAAAACAAATATGTAGTCACCAATAGGATTGACAATTGACAGCATTAGGCAACATGGACATGGATGTTTTTGAAATCCATGTTCACTTTCCATTTAGGCTTTGGTACAATCATAAGTATGACCTTTCCATTTTTTGTCCAGAATATTACTGTGATAACGAGGTGACATGAGTATTTCTTTCACCATTTCTGGGAGCAATGTATTGAAGATGTAAAATTAGAATCGGGGGTACCCTGTTTCTATGAACATAGAGAAAAACCACGAATAGACCATACTGTGAATAAATAATATAAATTTTTTGAACTTTAAATAATGAATTGAACTGATATCTGAAAAATAAAAGGAAATTGTATATTGATATACAATCATTCATTCCAACCAGTTATATATCTAATGGAAATATTAGTGTTTTGGTTTATCATGAAGAGTGTGTGAGTTTTGCTTTAAAATGATTATGGAAATTCAAAATAATGTGTTTGGAAAGAAGTCTCATGAAAAGACCAGTCAAGAAACCCTGACAATACATGTGTTCTGAAGCATGAAGTGATTAATGTTGAAACAAATGCCTATTAATTTGTGAACTTGTGGATGAAATGTATATCCTATGATGTGCAAAAACTGAAGAAACAATAATGTACCAGTGTCAAATACAAATGAATGACAAATTACATATCATGTCCCATAGGAGTCTACTTGCATTGATGTTAGACTGGGTCAGATACTGTAGAATAATTAGGATTTGTATGCACCCTTCACTGAAGTTAGTAGTCAGTACTAGGAAACAAATATGTATTTCAGGTGGATGAATATTTCTGATTATAATCTTGTGAAAAGTTGATTATAAATCCACATACATGAACATGAATGAATTTAGAGAGTGTATACTAGACACATATATTTCATATTTGGAAAACTTTGGAGAGTATATCTATATCTATATCTACACACACACACACACACACACACACACACACACACACAACACTCACAGACATTAAAAAGTACCAATATAAATGCCAATCGAAATTCATCAGTAAATATATATCATACACAGATGCTTCTTCCGGACCCAGTCTCCTCTCCAAACACTCCTCCCTTAACACCTGTTAGTCTAGTCTATTATAATACCCCAGAGGAAAAAGGGACTCTTGCCGCAAAATGGGAAGGCCCCTATCCTGTCATTCTCTTTACCCTTACCGCCGCCAAACTCTCCTTACCAGACAACTGTCTCACTCCCTGGATTCACATGTCTAGGTTGAAGCCACATCACCAGGAGGCCCCACCTGCTGAAGACAGGGCCACCCCAGAGGAACTCCAAGAATCACCTACTGAACCTCCCCTTTACTCCTGCTCTCCACACCCATCTCACCCATTTTAGTTGTGGCTCACACGGTTTTCCTTGCAGCCCAATTCCTCTTAAAGAAGGCACAATGAGCTCTCCCAACACCCTAGTCTTCTCTAACTGCTTGTTTTTTGTGCTCTGCTTATTTTCTGTGCTCTGTCAGGACTGGTCTTTACCCTCCTCACCTACCATGCATTTATTCACTTTTCGGGAACGATACTCAGAACATGGCATGCAGAAGGTCTGCGCAGTGGATGCAACTACTTGCTTCATCCACTACTGCACCTCTATTTCCCTAAAATTGTCACCTTCAAGGACCTTCGTCCCTGGTAGCTGGAACTGGCCTTTCATTTGCTTCCTTTTTGATCAAACAAAAGACTATTGTCATTGGTGGCCTGAGATATATAATGGGTGCCCCTATTGGTCATGCATGTTCCATGATGAACGTGGTAGCTATTCTTACCACTCATTTGGTTACCCTGAAGGGTGGACTTCTAGTTACATAAAGTGGCATAAAGGCTCTTCATCCAGTAACAATGGATGGTATACTTTAGATAAACCTGACCCCAAGGCCAAACGATGGGGCTATGTTGAGTTTGCTGTCTATGCTCGGACAACCTCAGTCAGACCCACAGGGTGGATGACTATTGGCCGCACCCTGATTACGCAACCTAAGGCAACCATCCAGGTAGTCGAACACATTAAGGACTCAGAATCAAAACTTTGAGATCATATCCATAGCTCATCCAAAGAGGATTCAGAGCCTTCAACCCTCTCAGGTCCCCCTCCCACATGGCTCAATTTGCTACACCAAACTTTTTGATTATTAAACTCCACCCCTCTTTCTGTGCCTACTTCTCAGTGCTTTCTCTGTGCTTCACTTAGTCGTCCACTTCTAGCAGCAGTCCCATTAGCGGCAGGAAATATTCCAGCAAAACCCTACAATTTCTCTAAAAAGGACCACCCCTACATGTGACACGTATCCCACTGTGGGAAAGTTATTTCACCAATACTTTATTTCCTTTCATCTGTTTCCACCTGCCAATAATGAATCCTTTACCCATTTGTTCCTTGAGCTACAGCACCCCATAGAGCCCTGTGTTTATGCAACCTGGACATTTCCTCTGGTGTAATGGTTCTTTAAGTACCTCAACCATCAATGTCTCTGGCGCCTGTTTCTTGGTTACTGTAGTTCCTCAGCTATCTTTGTATACTCCCACCGAATTCTGACAGTTGGCCCTACCTTCCCGCACCCGTAGGGTAGTCTTTCTGCCGGTTCTGGTAGGCCTCATTTTAACAACCTCAGTGACAGGTCTCGGACTCTCTGGTGGAGCTATAGGTCATGCTCTATGGGATCCAATGACCTTCAACAAAAACTGCAGGAAACACTCAATACCATGGCTGAGTCTCTGGGTTCCTTGCAGCGGCAGGTTACTTCATTGGCACAAGTGGCTTTACAGAACCAAAGGGCAATTGATCTTCTCACTGCAGAAAAAGGGGTTACATGCCTATTCCTCAGAGAGGAATTTTGCTATTATGTTAATGAATCTGGGCTAATAAAAAAAATGTTGTTAAATTGCAGGAATTATCGACCCAATTGCTCAAACCTACCTCCTCCAATCCCATAACGGGGTTCTTCCAATCCTATCTTGCCATGTACTTACTACATATCTTGGATCCCCTTATTTGGATGCTCCTTTTTGTGCTCTCTTGCCCTGCATAATGAAGTGCCTTCAAACCCAACTGCATAAAATTCCTAATCAAACTTTCAACCAGCTTTTGCTTAGTCACTACCAGCCTCTGATGACCGATGAATCCCCAACATCTCCAAGAGAACAGTTCACTCAGTGATGAAGCTCACTACCAGGCACGATGGAATGCAACGGGTATTAGACAGCGGGAGACAACGAGCTCGGAGAACCTCTTAATCTGCCATCCTGGATTCATAGTCTTTACCACCTTCTAAGCTTTCTCATGGTTCTTGGCCTCTTCTATGTCAGTCCCCCCACATGGAACTTCTGCCAAAAATTGACATTTGCTTTAATTTTTATCTTCATTCTGTTTTTATTCGCTCTGATCTTCTTCAGGTGCTGGCGACACCATGTCCAGGCAACGCTTCCAGTATTTCCTTGAGTCTCTGTTACAGGACCAGTGGCTGATACCAACAATCTCTTCCATCCAGGACTGGTTCCATGCCATCGACATCTTTGGCTTCAGGGAACATTCATTGACTTCACCCCTATGAAAATAGCTGTCTATAGCCACTGGGTTTTATTTCTGGCTGCCATGATATCCCCATACCTGCCCCCTGAGCATTCCTCCACTTCTCTTTCTAGGCCCCACACCACCCCCACACAGCAGGAAGCAGCCAGATCTGACAAACGACACCCCACTTCCTAAGAAAACAAAAAGGGTGGAATGTTGGGAAAAGAATAAATGGCAGCCATACCGCAGAGAAAAACCCCAACATGGCGCCTAAGGACTTCTTCTTCCTACCTTCTTCATTTCTGCAGTGGCGCAAAAAGTTCCCGCCCTTGTGAACTCTCCCGCCAGCGCCAATTTCAAATCTCGCTTGTGGGGAACCTTAGCCCCAATGAGAACTAATTCCTGGGCTCTGGAGCTGATATTTGAAAGAACTTGTCAATAAACGGGTTGCTGCCATTTATGTAAGCCATACCATCTCCCCCTTAGTTCTATATAAGCACACAGCTTTTAGCAATAAATTTGGAATTCTCCCGGTGAAGTGTCATTGCGTGGGGAATTATTTCACTCATGTTCAGCAACAGGATATCCAAAGGTTCTCCAGTGCCACCTGGTAATGGGAATTTCAGAAATTTGATAGTATTTATTTAACCATTTTTGAAGGATGAAGTTGGAGTCACTGTGCGTTTCAATTAATGCAGGAACCATTATGTGGTGAGGAAGCTCATTTAAATGAAATCTCTGGAGAAATCTCACAGGCAAGGCTTCCCAAAAAGTGGCCAAAAGGTCACATGAAGCCAGGATCATTGAGGTCTACAATATGAGTTCCATTTGTGTTTAGACTCTCAATTATGGCTGCCAAGTCTTTCAAAATAAAATCATGTGATATCCTGGCTGAGATTCTCACTGCACTGTGGAAAGACACCCTGGCCCTCGATCTCAGTTTTCAAGGGCGCATCTCATGCGTGGCCTCCTAAAATCCCAACACATTTCATGGCAATACTTCTTTGAGGTAAATTCCAGAACTCAGTCTCTAAGAGGAATCATGCCAGAATTCAAGCCCAGGTGGATCCAGTTATCTCTTCCAACCGCCAAACAAATGACCACAATTAAAACCAAACACTCCCACATGGCCCTCATCTTCTTCCATATAGACACTTATCATAACCTCTGGCTGGAGTTTTTCATGAGGGGTGCAGCCCAAGACAGTGTCAAAAATAAGCTCCCTTGCCCCTCATTTGCCTAAAGTCAAGGTGGCCTGGACACCCATCCGGTGAACCAGGAGTGATCAGATAGGCCACCTGTTAATACTGCTCTGCATCTCCAATTTGAGGCCTACTGACTGTCAGGTATAGATTCTTTATATGATTTGGAGCCATGAGAAAACCCAAAAACCTATGGGTTAGCCTCTGCAGGGCTGTGCATAACTCATTTGAACCAAAGGATCCGTATTCTCACTTGATGGTGGTCAGGAACCTTACAAATGAATGCGAGAGACTTCATTCACAATAATTGCTCTTTTGGCCATTTTGGTTTTGGATGCACACATGGGATCTCTCTTTACATCCATCAGGTGCTGAGAATCTAAGCCACAACCTCACACAGGGCCAAGAGGCTGATTCAGACACATCCCTTTCCAAAGCAATTAAGCAAAGAGCCACAGGTGATGCCTATTCATTTCCATTTGAAAACTGTTTTCTTCAGGCTTCACAAAGGGGTGGCCTGAGGCAAAGACCTTCCTGACATTCAGGGAAACAGAACAATTGATAAGCAAAAGGCCGAAAGCATGGTTTCTCCACTGAGACTTTCTTGGTCACACTGATATCTGAGTTTTCTGAGATGCTCGCCATTCCCTTCAGCTATCCAGGACATGGCAATGTCACAGAGCTTGGAGGTGGTACATATTTTGGACACAAAACCATGAGACTATTCTGGAGAGTGGTGAGAATTCTGGAAGAAACAGGAACTTAGGAAGGTAGCAGGTGTTGCCCATGGATAAGGCAAGCTGCAGTCCATTCAAAAATTGGGCAGGATGAATGCCGGGAATCTTTCTACTATACAGGACATATGAATTGTTGCATTCTATTTTCTTATGTCTACAACCACGGACACAGTGGGATACACAGAAATAGAAACACTTGCCTTGTCCAACGACTTACTAGAAGAAGACCACTCCAAATCAAACAAACCGTCTTTTCTACCTATTCTCAGATCATGAGACAAAACCACAAAATCACACCCACCCCACAAAGACACCTCTTCCCCCATGTAACTCTGTGACTATCCGGAGTTTCCTCTGAGTGGTGGGCCATACTATGTTCCCCCAAAATGGCCTGTCCTATCTCAGATCTGGTCTCCTTGGCCAACTCTGTGAAGTTGTCAGGAGCCTGCGGTGAACCACTACCTACTTTCTCAGGAAAGGCCCCTATTCAGAGCTCTCCTGGTATTTGGCCATCCTCACATATGTTGGTACCAAGAAAGACTGACACTCTCCTTGGTAAATTCAAACAAGTGAGCCTACTGGGTCTGGGACTGGACTGGCTCCGGGTGCCTGGCTTCCTGGATCCCAAGTTAAGAGAGTTCCATCACCAAGGAAGTGAGGTAGATCACTTCTTCAGGAACTGAATGAGGTCATTGCCTTGACAACCACTTTGTCCTAACAGTTGCTTTCAAGAGTCCCATGAGATGGAGGCTGCCCCTACTTCCTGTGACACTTTCACAAGTTAGAATGGTATATAAACCATGGGCACCCGGGAACAGCTCTCCACCTAGGACTGGTTTGGTCCATCTTCTCTACATTAAGAAGAGAGAGGCTGATTCATACACATCCCTTCATGCTGACAAGGTTGTTTGCCATAGAAGATGACTTTTCTCTCTCAGGTCTTTCGTAGCTGCCTACATCTTCTCAAGGGATCATTTCTGCATGGACCTTTGATGTTCTCAACAGGTGGAACATGCCCTACATTCCTGTATTTTAAGAGCAACCCTGTCCCTGCTGTTCTGTAAAGTTCGATTGAGAGAACAGTGTATGGTTTGGGTTAGTAACATGTTCAATTTGGGGTTAGGAATCCTTCTGCATGACGAATAATGGTATTGGGAAACTATGATATTTACAAGAATATATAGGTGAAATATAAGTATAAAAACAGAAATCTAGGGAAGATATGAAGTCCAGAAGGGCATTGGGCCCTTAATTGGTACACTTAGCTTTGAATTATTTTCTGCAAAAATGTCTCAGATAAATCTATATACAATGGCATAGGAGCTTGTACCTTGGATGATTGAATGTCGAATAGAACACCCACTCAAAAAGGGATTGTCGGTAGGATTAGAAAGATAGTCAGTAGGTTTACAAAGAAGAGTGAGAATAGGATTTAGACCAAAAGTTCTTAAGCAATAGGGTTTCAGGTAGACAGTGAATGTAAATGTCAGCAAAAGTGAAGAGTCAGTCACAATGATGAACAGGGGAAAATATGTAGGAAAATAGATATAAATAGAGACATTACTAAATCAGGCAAAGTATAAAGTGAGTGATAGGATTAGACATTTTCAACAGGCTTGAGGTTGAATATATAATCTTAGGAAGAAACAAAAATGTAGTCACCAATAAGATTGACATTTGAGAGCATTAGGCCACCTGGACATGGAAGGTTTTAGTAATCCATGCTCACTTTCCATTTAGGCTTTGGTACAACCTTAAGGGTGACCTTTGATTTTTTTGTCCAGAATATTACTGTGATAAAATGTATATATAGATCAGGTGACATGAGTATTTCTTCCACCATTTTTTGAGGAATATTTTGAAAACGTATAAATTAGTATTGAGGGTAAAAATAGGTGTACCCTGTGACTATGAATATAGAGATAATGCATGAATAGACCATACAGTTAATAAATAATATAACTGGTTCCACTTTAAATAATGTATTGAATTGATATCTGAAAATACATAAGAAATCATATATTGATATATAATCATTCATAACAACTAGTTATACGTCTAATTGTAATCCTAGGGTTATGGTTTATCATGAAGAGTGTGTGAGTTTTGCTTCAAAAGTGATTATGGAAATCAAAAATAATGTGTTTGGAAAGAAGTCTCATGAAAAGACCAGTTTGAAACATGGCGGAACACGTGTTTTCTGAAGCAGAAAGTGATTGAAAGTGAAATAAAAGCCTATAAATTTGTGAACTTGTGGATGAAATATATATCCAATAATGTGCATAAACTGAAGAAATAGTAATGTACTAGTTTTGAATAAAAATGAACTTCAAAATACTTATCATGTCCCATAGGAATCTACTTGCATTGATGTGAAAATGGATCAGTTACTGTAGAAATATTAGGATTTATATGCACCATTCACTGAAGTTAGTTTTCAATACTAGGAAAAAAATACGTATATCAGGTGAATGAATATTTCTGAGAATAATCTTGTGAAAAGTTGATTATAAATCCATATACATAATCATGAATGAATTTAGGGAGTGTATAATAAGACACATATATTAAATATTTTGAAATATCTGGAGAGAATATATATATATATATATATATATATATATATATATATCCACACACAGATTTTAAAAATTAGCAATATATATGCCAATCGAATTACACCGTGAAATATGTATCATCCACAGATCCAAAAATATTCATTTTACTGGATATGGATTTATGTATAACTTTTTTCAACTAGGAAGCTCACCCATAGGTTGAATTTTCAGGTCAAACAGCGTTTAAGAGGAGTGATCTCTTCTCACACTTTGTATCTACCAAGTCATGTAACTCACAAGAATGTACGTGTGATACCAGGTAGGATTCTATATGTGCATATAAAAATACATGTGCTGAATAGAATACAGAGAAAGGGAGACAGGAATTCACATATTTGTTAACTTTAAAAGCACATGGAAAACTATTTCAACAAAAAATTGACTAGATTTATAACTCCTACCCTATATAATGCAAAAGGCAAGTCCAAGTATACAACATGCCTCCTCTGAACTGCTTGTATTTCTATTCTGTTTCCGTTATTTTTCTCCATCATATTAGGATTAGTATTCAGAATCTAGCAGAGCATGTGTTAGTGTCAGGGATTCAGTATTTCAAATGTAAAATAGAAAAATGAATCCAATGTGTATGCAAATATGTGCTAAACAAAATCTTCCCACTCTCATCCAGAACAATTCCTTGATATTTTTTTCGCCCAAAGTAAGACACAATTAGAGGAGAAGAGTAATAAAATCTGTGAATAATATGCTCAGGAGTTTACAACCTTGGAAGTGGTAGAGGAGTTTCCCTAGTATGGGACAGGGTAAACACTCCATAAACATGGAGCTCTGCTGGCCTAAATACTTCTTGAGAAACTGCCTCTGAGTTTGGGCACTTGAAATATATGTTGTTGTCAGGAGCTTTAGCTTCTTTTTAGTGAGACTATCAAAGCTGTGTCTGCATCTATGTGACCTGGAGGACATGGTTTCTTATTTTCCAATGAACATGAGGCAGCAGTGCTGAATTCTCTCTTTGTAAGTAAACTGTGGCCACTGGGGGCTAAGGGTATTCCCATGTGGACTGGGAAGCCATTTGGTCATCCTCCACTTTTCGTGGTGTTTCTTGCTGCTGCACTGGGACTTTGGCATTTGCTTCATGAAATAAAAGAAGTTCAACTGGGACACAGTTCTGGAGGCAATTCTTTCATGTGTGGTTGGTCAGGGTCTGCAGGAGAATGCACCAACCAGGTTTCTATCCCACATAGCTTGGCCCCATGTCCATAGTAACCTGATTCTAAACATTGCCCGGAAACATCTCCATATAACCAGAAGCCTTTACATGGAAGGGTTTGCTGGCTTCACCATGTAAGTCACAAGCCATTTGGGATCCAATGGCAGATCCACATGGCCCCACCACAAATTTTTTATCACACACCTGCCTACCACTGCTCTAGGCCCACTACTCAGCAGGTTCCAACATATTGGCATCTCTGTTCTACACCATTTTCATGAAACCCACTCAATCAAGGCACTGTCTTGCATATTTACGATCAGCAACAGGACATCCAAAGTTTCTCCAGTGCCACCTGGTCATGGGAATTTCAAAAATTTCATGGTATTTTTCTAGGTATTTTTCAAGGATGACGTTGCAGGCACTGTGGGTTTCAATTCATTCAGGAACCTTTAAATGGTGAGGAAGCTCATTTCAATGAATGCTCTGTAGAACTCTCACAGGCAAGGCTTCCCAAAGAGTGGCCAAAATGTCACATGAAGCCAGGCCTATTGAGGTCTACAATGTGACGTCCATGGGTGTTGTGACTCTCAACAATGGCTGACAAGTCTTTCAGAATTAAATCATGTGATCTTCTGGCTGAGATACCCAGGGCTCTGTGGAAAGCCACCCTGGGCCTAGATCTCAGTTTCCAAGGGTGATTCTCATGGGTGGACTCCTAAAATCCCAACAAAATTCATGGCAATACTTCTCTGAATTCAGTCTCTAAGGGGAATCACACCAGAGTTCAAGCCCAGGTGGTCCCAGTCATGTCTTCCAACCGGACACAAATGACCAAAATTAAAACCAAAACCCTCCCATATGGCCCTCATCTTCTTCCATATAGACACTAATCACAACCTCTGGCTGAAGGTTTCCATGAGTGGCGGAGTCCAAGAGAGTGTCCAAAATAACTCCCTTGCCCCTCATTGGCGTAAATTCAGGGTGGTCTGGACACCCTTCATGTGAAACAGGAGTGATCAAATATGCTAGACGTTAATACTTCTATGCTTCTCCAATTTGTGGAAAACTGAGTGTCAGGTATATATTTTTATGTGATTTGCAGTCATGAGAAAACACAAGCTCCTCTGCAGGTCTTTGAAGAACCCATTTGACCCAAAGGATCCCTATTCTCACTTGATGGAGTTCAAGAACTTTAAAGAGGAAGGGGACAGACTTCATCCACAAGGACTGCTTTTTGGCCATTTTGGTTTTGGATGCACACATGGGATCTCTCTTTACATCCACCACGTGCTGAGTATCTAAGCCACAACCTCACACAGGGCCAAGAGGCTGATTCAGACACATCCCTTTTCAAAGCAATTAAGCAAAGAGCCACAGGTGATCCATATTCATTTCTATTTGAAAACTGTTTTCTTCAGGCTTCACAAAGGGGTGGCATGAGGCAAAGACCTTCCTGACATTCAGGGCAACAGAACATTAGGTTAGCAAATGGCCCAAAGCAGTGTTTCTCCACTGAGACTTTCCTGGTCACACTGATATCTGAATTTTCTGAGACGCTCGCCATTCCATTCAGCTATCCAGTACATGGCCATGTCACAGAGCTTGGAGGTGGTACATAACTTGGTCACAAAATCATGAGCCTATTCTGGAGAGTGGCCAGAATTCAGGAAGAAAACAGGAACTTAGGAAGATAGCAGGTGTTACCCATCCATAAGGCAAGCCGCATTCCTTTCATACATTGGGCAGAAAGAATTCTGGTAAGCTTTCTACTAGCCTGGACACATCCTTTGATGCATTCTCTTTTCTAATGTCTACAAGTACGGACACAGTGGCATACACAGACATAGAAACACTTGCATTGTCAAACGACTTACTAGAAACAGTTCACTCCAAACCAAACAAACCGCCTTTTCTAACTATTCTCAGAACATGAGACAAAACCACAAACCCACACCCGCAATGGCACCTCCTTCCCCCAAATAGGTCTGTGACTCTCCGGAGTGTGCTCTGACTGATGGGCCATACTATGATGCTCCGAAATGGCCTGACCTGTCTCAGATCTGGTCTTCTTGGCCAACAATGTGAAGTTGTTAGAAGCCAGGAGTGAGCCACTATCTGCTTTCTCAGGAAGAGCCCCTCTTCCGAGCTTTCCTGGCATTTGGCCATCCTCACATCAGTAGGTATCAAGAAAGACTGACTCTGTCCTTTGTAAATCCAAAAAAGTGAGACCACTGGGACTAGAACTGAGACTGGCTCTGGGTGCCTGGCTTTCTGTATCCCAAGTTCAGAGAGTTCCATCACCATGGAAGTGAGATGAGATCACGTCCTTCAGGAACTGAATGAGATCACTGCCTTGGCAACCACTTTGTCATAACAATTGCTTCCAACGGTCCCATGAGATGAGGGCTGCCCCTACTTCCTGTGACACTTTCACAAGTTAGAATGGTATATCACCCATAGGCAAAAGGGAACAGCTCTCCACACAGGCCGGGTTTGGTCCATCTTCTCTACATTAAGAAGAGATAGGCTCATTCTGACTCAACCCTTAATCCTGACCAGGTTGTTTGCCATGGAAGATGATTTTTGCTCTCTCAGGTCTTACATAGCTGCCTACATCTTCTCCAGAGATCATTTCTGCATGGAGCTTTGAGGTTCTCAACAGATGGAAGATCCACTGCATTCCTGTATTGTAAGACCAACACTGTCCCTGCTCTTCTGTAAACATAGATGTGAATTGGAGTCATGAGAAAACCCACGAACCTATGGGATAGCCTCTGCAGAACTTTAAAGAATTCACTTGACCCAAATGATCCCTATTCTCACTTAATGGACGTCAGGAACCTTACAGAGGAAGGCGAGAGACTCTATCCACCATGACAGTTCTTTTGTCCATTTTGGTTTTGGATGCACACATGGGATTTTTCTTTAGACCCATCATGTGCTGTGAATCTAAGCCACAGCCTCACATAGGGCCAAGAGGCTGATTCAGACACATCCATTTCCAAAGCAATTAACCGAAGAGGCACAGGTAATGACCATTCAATTCCATTTGAAAACTATTTTCTTCAGGCTTCACAAAGTGTGGCCTGAGGCAAAGACCTTCCTGACATTCAGGGCAACAGAATAGGTAAGCAAAAGGCCCAAAGCAGGGTTTCTCCACTGAGACTTTCTTGGGCATAGTGATATCTGAGTTTTCTGAGATACTCACCATTCCCATCAGCTATCCAGTACATGGCCATGTCACAGAGATTGAGGTGGTACATATCTTGGACACAAAATCATGAGCGTATTCTGGAGAGTGTCCAGAATTCAGGAAGAAAACAGGAATTTAGAAAGATAGCAGGAGTTGCCCATCCATACGGCAACCTGCAGTCCATTCATAAATTGCACAGGATGAATGCTTTGAAGCTTTCTCGTAGACAGGACACATCCATTGATGCATTCTCATTTCTACTGTCTACAATCACGGACACAGTATGATATATAGACACAGAAACACTCACGTTGTCAAAGGACTTACTAGAAACAGTCCACTCCAAAACAAACAAACCAGCTTTCCTAACTATTCTCAGAACATGAGACAAAACCACAAACTCACACTCACACCCAAAAAGGCACCTCTTTCCCCCAAGTAGGTCTGTGTCTATCCGGAGTGTCCTCTGACTTGTGGGCCATACTATGTTCCCCAAAAATGGCGTGTCCTGTCTCCGATCTGGTCTCTTTAGCAAACTCTGTGAAGTTGTCAGGAGCCCGTGGTGAGAAACTATCTGCTTTCTCTGGAAAGGCCAGTCTTCATAGTTTCCAGGCATTTGGCTGTCCTCACATCAGTAGGTACCAAGAAAGAGTGACTCTGTCTTGTTAAATCCAAACAAGTGAGCCCACTGGGACATGGAGTGGGTTTGACTCTGTGTGCCTGGTTTCCTGGATCCCAAGATCACAGACTTTCATCACCAATAATGTAAGGTGAGGTCACTTCCTTCAAGAACTGAATGAAGTCACTGCCTTGGAAACCACTTTGTTTTAACAGTTGCTTCCAAGGTTCCCAAAAGATGGAGTCTGCCTCTACTTGCTGTGACTCATTCATAAGTTAGGATGGTATATCAACCATAGGCACCGGGGAACAGCTCTCCACACAGGCATGGTTTGGTCCATCTTCTCTACATTAGGAAGAGAGAGGCTAATTCAGACACATCCCTTCAACCTGACCAGGTTGTTTGCCATGGAAGATGACTTTTGCTCTCTCAGATCCTTCATACCTGCCTACACCTACTCAAGGGATTATTTCTGCAGGGACCTTTGAGGTTCTCAGCTGGTGGATGATACCCTACCTTCCTGGATTTTAAGACCAACTCTGTCCCTGCTCTTCTGTAAAGTGAGATTGAGGGAACAGTGTATGGTTAGTGTTAATAGCATGTTCGATTTGGGTTAGGAGTCATTCTGCTGGATGAATTACGGTATTGGGAACCTGTGATATTTATAAGAATATAAATGTGAAATATATGTATGAGATCAGAGATCTGGGAAAGATTTGAAGCCCAGAAAGGCATTGGGCCCTTGATTGGTATACTTAGATTGAATTATGTTCTGCACCGAGGTCTCAGATAAATCGATATACAATGGCATAGGACCCTATACCTCGGATGATTGAAAGTAGAAGAGAACATCCAGTCAAAAAGGGATAGTCTGTAGGATTAGGAAGATAGTCAGTAGGTTTAGGAAGAAGAGTGAGTCTCGGAGTTGGACCAAAAGTTCTTTAGCAATTGGTTTTCAGTTAGAGGGTGAATGTAAATGTCAGCACATGTGAAGAGACAGTCACAATGATGAACTGGGAAAAATATGTAGGAAAGCAGATATCAATAGGGGCATTAGGAAATCAGGCAAAGTATAAAGTGAGTGATAGGATTAGATATTTTCAACAGGCTTGAGGTTAAATATATAATCTTAGGAAGAAACAAATATGTAGTAACCAATAGGATTGACATTTGAGAGCAGTAGGCACCCTGGACATAGATGCTTTTAGTAATCCATGGTCACTTTCCATTTAGGCTTTGGTACAATCATATGTGTGACCTTTGCATTTTGTGTCCAGAATACTACTGTGGTAAAATGTATATGTAGATCAGGTGACATAAGTATTTCTTCCACCATAAAGGGGAGTAATATTCTGGAAACTTATAAATTAGTACTGGGGATACAAATAGGTGTACCTTGTGTTGATGATTATTGAGATGATGCATGAATAGACCATATTGTGAATAAAGTATGTAACTGGATCCAACATTAAATAATGGATTGAGTTTGCATCTGAAAATATATTGGAAATCTTATATTGATATATATACCATCATTCCAACGAGTTATATATGCAATGGTATTATTAGGGTTACGGTTTGTCGTGAAGAGTGAGTTTTGCTTCAAAAATGATTATGGAATCGAAAATAATGTGTTTAGAAAGAAGTCTAGTGAAAAGACCAGTAAAGAAACATGGAGGAATACATGTGTTCTGAAGTAGTAAGTAATTGAAAGTGAACCAAATGCCAAAAAAATTTGTGAATTTCTGGATGAAAAAATACATCCTATGATGTCCATAAACTGAAGAAATAGTAATGTACCAGTGTTGAGTAAAAATGAACTTCAAATTACACATCATGTCCCATAGCAATCTACTTGCATTGATGTTAAACTGGGTCAGTTACTGTAGAAATATTAGGATTTTTAAGCACCATCCACTGAACTAACTTTTCAGTAGTAGGAAACCAAAATATATTTCAGGTTTATGAATATTACTGAGAATAATCTTGTGAAAATTTGAATTTAAATGAACATAAATGAATATGAATGAATTTAGGGAGTGTATAATAAGACACATATTTTTCATATTTTTTTAAAATCCGTAGAATATACACACACACACACGCACACACACACACACACATGCACACACACACACATTAATATTTAGCAATATATATGCCAATCGATATTCATCATGAAATATAATTCATTCACAAATCCAAAAATATTCATTTTACTGAACATGGATTTATGTATAGTGTTTTTCACTAGGAAGCTCACCCATAGGTGGAATTTTCAGTTCCATCATTATTTAGGGAGAGTCATCTCTTCTCACAATTTTTATATTCCAAAGTCAGTGATCTTACAAGAATGTACGTGTGATACCAGGTAGGATATTGTATATGCATAAAAAATTACATGTGCTGAATAGGATACAGAGAAAGGGAGACAGGAATTTACATATGTGATAACTTTAAAAAATCATGGAGAAATATTAAAATGAAAAGTTTACTAAATTTAAAACACATACTCTTGATAAAGAGGAAGACAAATGCAAATATACACCATGCTTCCTATAAAAGGACTGTACTTCTATTCAGTTAGGTTTTTTTTTCTCCATGATATTAGGATTAGTAGTCAGAGTCTAGTAGGGTATGGGTTAGTGTCAGGGATTCAGTATTTCAAATGGAAAATAGGAAAATGAATCTAATGTGTATGCAAACATGTGATACACAAAAATCTTCCCTCTCTTATCCAGAACAATACCTTGACATAACCATCGCTAAAAGTAAGACACAATTAGAGGAGAGGAGTTAGAAAACCTGTGAATACATATGTGGAATGAAAAATGCTCAGGAGTTCACAACACTGGAGGTGGTAAAACAGTTTACAAAAGTATGGGAGATGGTAAACACTTCAGAAACATGGAGCTGTGCTGACCTAAAGACTTATTGAGAAACTTCCTCTGAGGTTAGGCACAAGAAATATATGTATGGCAATATTTAAATCAATGGTTCTGCAACTGATGTGATTCTGCAATCTGGGTCTGCATCTATGTGACCTGGAGGACATGGTTCTTTATTTTGTAATGAACATGAGGCAGCAGGTGTGAAAACTCCCTTTGTAGGTAAACTGTTGCTACTGGGAGCTAAGTGTCTTCCCGTGTGGTCTGTGAAGCCATTTGGTCATCCTCCACTTTTCAGGGTGTTTCTTACTGCTGCACTGGGAATTTGGTATTTGCTTCATGAAATACAATATGTTCAACTGGGACACAATGCTGGAGGGAGTTCTGTCATGTGTGGTTGGTCAGGGTCGGCAAGAGAATGTACGAACCAGGCTTCTATCCCACATAGCTTTCCCCTTGACTATAGCAACCTGATTCTGAACATTGCCCTGAAACCTCTACATATAACAAGATGCCTTTACATATAAAGGTCTGCTGCCTGCACCATGTCAGTCGCAAGATTTGGAAGCCAATGGAAGATCCAGGTGTTCCTACCAAAAATATTTATTTACACACCTATAGTCCACTGCTCTACGCCCACTACCCAGCAGGCTCCAACTTACTGGCATCTCTGTTCTACACCATTTTCACGAAACTCAGTCAATCAAGGCACTGTTTGTTATACTCATGATCAGCAACAGGATATCTAAAGGTTATCCAGTGCCACCTGGTCATGGGGATTTCAAAAATTTCATGGTATTAATCTAGTCATTTTTCAAGGATGAAGTTGGAGGCACTGTGGGTTTCATTTAATTCAGGAACCATTAAATGGTGAGGAAGCTCATTTCAATGAAAGCTCTGGAGAACACTCACAGGCAAGCCTTCCCAAAGAGTGACCAAAAGGAAACATGAATCCAGGCCCATTGAGGTATACAATGTGAGGTCCATGTGTGTTTGGACTCTCAATTATGGCTACCAAGTCTTTAAGAATTAAAACATGTGATATCCTGGCTCAGAATCCCTGAGCTCTGTGGAAAGCCATCCTGGGCCTAGATCTCAGTTTCCAAAAGCGATTCTCATGCGTGGTCTCCTAAAATCCCAACACTATTCATGGCAATACTTCTCTGAGGTCAGTTCCAGAACTCAGTCTCTAAGGGGAATCACACCAGAGTTCAAGCCCTGGTGGACCCAGTCATCTCTTCCAACTACCACACATATTACCACAATTAAAACAAGAACCCTCCCATATGGCCCTCATCTTCTTTCATATAGACACTCATCATAATCTGGCTGGAGGTTTCCATGAGGGGTGCAGACCAAGACAGTGTCCCAAATAATCTCCTTTGCCCCTCATTTGCCTAAAGTCAAGGTGGCCTGGACACCCATCCGGTGAACCAAAAGTGATCAAATAGGCCTGCCGTTAATACCGCTCCAATTTGAGGACTACTGTCTGTGGGGTTTAGATTCTTTATGTGAATTTTAGTCATGAGAAAACCCAAGCACAATGGGCTAGCCTCTGCAGGTTTTGTAGAACTCTTTTGACCCAAAGGATCCCATTCTCACTTGATGGAAGTCAGGAACCTTACAGAGGAAGTCGAGAGACTTCCTCCCAATAATTGCTCTTTTGGCGAATTTTCTTTTGGATGCACACATGGTAACTTTCTTTAGATCCATCAGGTGCTGAGAATCTAAGCCACAGCCACACACAGGGCCAAGGGCCTGATTCAGACACATCCCTTTCCAAAGCAATTAAGGAAAGTGCCACAGGTATGCCCATTCATTTCCATTTGAAAACTGTTTTCTTCAGGCTTCACAAAGGGGTGGCCTGAGGCAAAGAACTTCCTGACATTCAGGGCAACAGAACAATAGGTTAGCAAAAGGCCGAAAGCAGGGTTTCTCCTCTGAGACTTTCCTGGTCACACTGATATCTGAGTTTTCTGAGATGCTCGCCATCCCCTACAGCTATCCAGTACATGGCCATGTCACAGAGCTTGTAGGTGGTACATATCTTGGACACAAAACCATGGGCCTATTCTTGAGATTGGCCGGAATTCAGGACGAAAATAGAAACTTAGGAAGGTAGCAGGTGTTGCTCATCGATAAGGCAAGCTACAGTCCATTCATAAATGGGGCAATATGAATGCTGAGAAGATTTCTACTAGACACGACACATCCATTGATGGATTCTCTTTTCTAATGTCTACAACCACGGAAACAGTGGAATACACAGACATAGAAACACTCGCCCTGTGAAAAGACTTACTAGAAACAGTCCACTTCAAATGAAACAAACCGACTGTCCTACCTATTCTCAGAAAATGAGACAAAACCACAAACCCACAACCACACCCACAAAGGCACCTCCTTCCCCTAAGTAGGTTTGTGACTATCCAGCGTGTCCTCTGACTTGTGGGCCATAATATGTTCCCCCAAAATGGCCTTTCCTGTCTCAGATCTTGTCTCCTTGGCCAACTCTGTGAACTTCTTAGGAGCCAACGGTGAGCTACTACCTGCTTTCTCATGAAAAGCCCTGCATCCGAGCTTTCCTGGCATTTGGCCTTCCTCACATCTGTAGGTACCAAAAAATACTGACCCTGTCCTTGGTAAATCCAAACAAGTGAGACCACTGGGACTGGGACTGGGACTGGCTCTGTGTGCCTGGCTTCCTGGATCCCACGTTCAGAGAGTTCCATCACCAAGAAAGTGAGGTGAGGTCACTTCCTTCCTGAACTGAATGAGGGCACTGTCTTGGCAGCCACTTTGTCCTAACTGTTGCTTCCAAGGGTCCCAAGAGATTGAGGCTGCCCCTACTTCCTGTGACATTTTCACAAGTTAGAATGGTATATCAACCAAAGGCACCCAGGAATAGATCTCCACACAGGCCTGGTTTGGTCCATGATCTCTACATTAAAAAAAAATCTGATTCAGACACAACCTTTTATCCTGACCGGGTTGTTTGCCATGGAAGATGACTTTTGGTCTCTCAGGTCCTTTATTGCTTCCTACATCTTCTCCAGGGATCATTTCTGCATGGACCTTTGAGGTTCTCAGCAGGTGGAAGTTTTTCTACATTTCTGTATTGTAATATCAACTCCTGCCCTGCTCTTCTGTAAAGTTAGATTGAGGGAACAGTGTCCGGTTATGGTTAAAAACATGCTCGATTTGGGTTAGAAATCATTTTGCTGGATGAATGATTGTATTGGGAACTTGCTATGTGTAGAAGAATATATAGGTGAAATATATGTATGAAAAAAGAAATTTAAGTCTGATTTGAAGCCCAGAAGGGCATTGGGCCCTTGATAGGGATACGTGGTGTTGAATTACGTTCTGCAGAGTTGTCTCAGATAAATCGATATACAATGGCATAGCACCTTGTACGTTGCATGAATTAATGTAGAAGGAACATCAAGTCAAAAAGGCATAGTCGGTAGTGAAAGGTTAATAAAATTAATAAAATAGGTACTTGTCACTTCCTGTTTTTCTGTATGCTTAACAAAACACTGTTGAAATCTTGAGAAATGTTTGCTAATCTTGTTCTAGAATGTACTGTTCCCAACAGCCGAACTGCAGAATGTACTCCCTCACTCGGTGTCATGCAATCCGCCCACTCGCCCTTACTCATCACTGAACTTCCCTCTCTTCCCTCTCCAAGGAAAGTATATAAGCTCTGCTTAAGCTGTTCTCATAGTTCTCTGCTCTATTTAATTTAGCTCTGAGCTCCAGCATGCTGGACCACAAATAAACCCTTTGCTGTTGCATGAGACAGTCTCTTGGTAGTATCTTCCTCTGACACTCGCCTGACCTTTACATATTGAGTTTCCACTGAGTTCCAGCAGTGGCGGACGAGAGAGAGACCCCAACGGGCTCCTCTCGGAGCAAGTAAGGCGCCTCTTTCTGGTTTCAGGTTTCTTGTTAGGGCTTGGCAAAATTGCTGGCGATGAAGAGCCTGGGCTCTCTCCGACGGTGGCTGAGAGACATGTCACAGAGACAAAGGGCACCTCTCTGGAGGACCCCGCAGAGAACTCGGGAAATCAAGGAACAATAGTCTTCTCGACTTAGTGATATTTTCTTTTAGATTCGTTATTGCCATACCATTGGGTTTTGCCGGCTACTCATTCCTGGTCTCAGTGTTGGACGTTCATTGCCTGTCTTTATGGTCTTGTCTTATCTGTGTCGTGTGTCCTTGCTTTTACTGTTTGTGGAACTTTCATTATGGAACAGAGCACGTCAATGCCTCTGTCCCTGACCCTTGATCACTGGACCAAAGTCCGCTTAAGGGCTCAGAATCTTTCTATTTTTAGTAAAACGCTGGACCTGGCAGAATCTCTGTGCCTCAGAATGGCCCATCTTTGGAGTCGTATGGCCCCTAGAAGGATCTTTCTACTTCCCACTAATTTAAAAAGTCAGAGGTATTGTCTTTCAGCCAGCGCCACATAGCCATCCGGATCAACAGCCATATATCTTAACTTGGCAGGACCTCTGCAAATCTCCTCCTCCATGGGTGAAGCCTTTCCTTGCCCCTACCTCTGCTCCTACTCCTTCCCCCATGATCTCTCAAACCCTCTCAACCTCCTCCTCCTCCACCCTCTGTTCTCCCTGAGTCACAGATTTGACTCTACTGGACTCTTCTCCCCCTCCTTATCCCCTGCCCTCGTCCCCTAACACACAACACACTCTAAGTGATTCCGCTGCTGCTGACTAAGCCTCTCTACCATTGGAGGAAGCTAAGCCGGTAATAGGATCTGACAATGGACCGATGTTCATGACCCAGGTAAGTCAGGGGTTAGCCAGGAACCTGGGGATTAATTGGAAGTTAAATTGTGCTTATAGACCACAGAGTTCAAGACAAGTAGAAAGAATGAATAGAACTATTAAAGAGACCTTAACGAAATTAAGCTTAGAGATCAGCATAAGATTGGACTATGCTCCTGCCTTATGCAATGTTTCATGCAAGAAAAAATCCCTTTGTTTCTTTGAGTAACCTTACCACATGTGAAATTCTTTATGGTGGCCCTCCTCCAGTAGGGGACCTAAGCCCAACTGTAAGACCTAAAGATCCTTTCCACACCCCCTTGCTTGACAGACTTAAAGATCTTGAAAGAACTCAGTAATACCTGTGAAAACAGCTGGCCACTGCCTACCCAACTGGGAACCAGGGGATTCCACATCCATATCAAGTAAGAGATTTCATCTATGTAAGATGATATCAGGTGTCATCCCTGGTACCCCGCTGAAAAGGACCATACCAGGTGCTATTATAACACCTACAGTGGTAAACGTAAACAGAATCACTTCCTGGATCCATGCCTCTCATCTCAAGCCTGCTCCCTGTACAGAATCTTTCTGGAAACTGAAAAAGACTGGTAACAGTTTCAAATTGTGTATTCGCAATGTGAATAAGGTTATATACTCTCCCCTTGGCTACAAGTAGTCCTAACCCTCATCAGCCCATTAAGCAGTGAAGGCTGATCACAAATCCTACTGGAAAAGAAGTATGGTCTATCTCGCATACAGCCCCCTTAGGGACCTGGTGGCCAACTCTCCACCCAGACATTTGTTAGCTGGCTATAGGTATTTCCTATTGTGATATCCCTGATGAAGAGGATCCCACTAAAATACCATTAAATCCCTTCTGTACCATAGATAATGGAAACAAACATTATGGATGTAGGGACACGCGAGCCAGATGCAGGTTGGCTACTCTAGATTACTAAGTTTGCCTGGCAGACTATCAAAGCCACAAAGAGTAATGGCTGTGTGGGGGAAAAGCCGACTTTTTCTGTATGTCATGGGAATGTGTGCATACAGGGGCTGCCTGATGGAACCCCAATTCTTCATCAAATTCAGTACACAGCATTGGCCACATTACCAATTAGACAACCAAAAACTATGGCACCCAGAGGGGTCTCTAGATCCTCAAATTTTGCATGACCTTTTTAACTTCTGCAAGTGCTCAAATGAGTTAAAGGAAATTCCCCTATGTGGAAGCCTTTTCCCTCCCTCACTCACATCCTGAACTATGCTTCTCCAATAGATCATTATCCTCAGCCTTCTGCTACAGACCCTCTGATGTCACTCCCATCTCAGCAACTTGATTTCTCCCCTCCAATAACTAGATCAGAAACCCAAAGCTCCACCAGTTCTCAGACCATCGCTCCCTTTCTGAGGTAGCAGGTACATAGGTACCGCTACACCGACTCATTCCTCTCATCTCCTGTCAGTGCCCTCACCGGGTCCCACCAGGTCCTCTTACCAGCTAACCCAATGCTCAAACGAGCTGAGGAGAGCCCTGAGACCCTTATCCAAGATGTAATATAATTGGCCTTTAAAGTTGCTTTGTCATCACTGAAAACAGGTTACTAAAATTTAAAGTCCCTCACAGGATTTTGGGATCCTCACTCCCGTCTTTCACTCTGCTCTACCTGATCTACTGCTCAAGTTTGCTGCTAGGAAATTCCCAATACCCTTTCGCATTATTCTTTTACATCTCTCTTTTCCCTCATTCTCAGATCCTCGGAGGTGCTCTCAGCCCCACCTTCCCCGTCTTTCCCCCTCTGTACCAGGCCCACAGAAAAGTCTTAAATGACCTTCTTCAGAAGTCTTCACCATGGCTGAGTTTTGAACTTTCAGCAAAACAGTCCCAATAAAGACTTTAATGTAGATAAACTTTCTCTTTCGTATTGCCCTGTTCTACTGGGCCACTGGCTAAAAATCTCAGTACTTCTAAGCTAGACAACCCCTAACTAGTTTTTCACAAAATATGTGAACAAGTCCTCTGGCCTTCAGCTGGGGCTTCACAGAGATGGCTACATTTCTAAGATAAAGAAATTACCAACCGGGCTCCATGGTAACAGCTGGCAGGGGGAAAATAAGAAATTGAAGAAAAAGCTCTCCTCCTCCCAGGTGTCCTTGAAATGTTAACTTGCCCAGAACAGAAGGAAAAACAGAAACAAATACTGCTTTTTTAAACTTCTGAAGACTGTGAACTTCTGATCCCCATCCCTTATATGTTGGGTACAAAATTCTGAAACTACCTAAACTTGAGTTTCATGGGATTAATTGATTACAATATAAGCAATGCCCTCTGAATCCGGTTGGAACCAAATAGGACTGTTTCCCTCTCTTGAGTGCTATCTTAGGTGCCTTGCTTTGTCAGTGCCTACAACAGCATAATTCTATATACTTAAACATCGTTTATGTTTTCATGAAATGATCAGGATATGTGATAAATTGTGTAATGGTGCAGATGTTTCCCAGAGTGCTCTATCATGATGCAGGTTCATTTGAAGATCAAATAGGGGGGGCATACAACCGGTTCCACTGGGAACATATATCCCTCACTTTAGCCATCCTATTAGGAATAGGAGTTGCTGCACGGGTGGGCAGAGGAACCAGTGGCATTGTCCATGGGACACAAAAGATGACCCAATTAGAAGCAGCAATAGAGCAAAAGTAAGATATTAGAAACCTCCTTCAGGGCTTTGCATGAAACTTTAACCTCTCTCTCTGAAGTTGTTTTACAGAACAGTTGAGGGTTGGACCTCCTCTTCATTAGAGAAGGGGGGCTTTGTGCTGCATTGAGGGAAGAATGTTGTTTTTATGCTGACTATACTGGAGTCGTAATAAAATCTATGAGTAAATTTAAAAGACACCTTGAAGAGCATCAACAAATGAGAGAGGGCCCAAAAGGGTGGCTTGAGTCTTGGTTCACACAGTCCCCCTGGTTAACTACGTTTTTATCAACCCTGGCCGGTCCAATAATAATCCTCATATTATTGCTAACTATAAAACCCTGTTTGCTCAACCGTGTAATATCTTTTCTCCAGGCTCAAATTGGAAGAGTTAAACTTATGGTAATACCCCACTAGCAGACATTGAATGTGACACCCTCCAATGATCATTTTTATGATTAAAATTAGCCAGAAGAAGAAGTGGGGAATGAAATATTAATAAAATAGGTACTTGTCACATCTTGTTTTTCTGTATGCTTAACAGAACACTGTTGAAATCTTGAGAAATGTTTGCAAAATTTGTTCCCAGAATGTTCTATCCCCAGCTGCCAAATTGCAGAATGTACTCCCTCTCCCAGTTGCATGCAAACCGCCCACTCGCCCTGACCCATCAATACAATTCCCTCCCTTCTCTCTCCAGGGAAAGTATATAAGCTCTACTTCAGCTATTCTCAGGGCTATCTGCTCTATTCAGGTGAGCTCTGAACCCCAGCATTCTGGACACCCAATAAACCCTTTGATGTTGCATGAGATAGCCTGTTGGTAGTCTCCTCCTCTGAAGCTCGCACCACGTTTACTTGGATGATTGAATGTAGAAGAGAACATCCAGTCAAAAAGGGATAGTCTGTAGCATTAGGAAGATAGTCAGTAAGTTTAGGAAGAAGGGTGAGTATAAGATTTGGAACAAAAGTTTCTTAGCAATAGGATTTCGATTAGAGAGTGAATGTAAATGTCAGCACAAGTGAAGAGTCAGTCACAATGATGAAGTGGGGAAAATATGTAGGAAAGCATATATCAATAGAGACATTACAAAATCAGGCAAAGTATAAAGTGTGTGATAGGATTAGACATTTTGAACAGGGTTGAGTTTAAATATATAATCTTAGGAAGAAACAAATATGTAGTCACAAATAGGATTGACATTTGAGAGCATTGGGCAAATTTCAGGTGGATGAATATTTTGAGAATAATCTTGTGAATAGTTGATTATAAATCCACATACATGAACATGAATGAATTTAGGGAGTGAATATAAGATACATATATTTCATATTTTGAAAAATCTGGAGAGTGTATATATATATATATATATATATATATATATATATATAAATATATATATATATACACACACATATATATACATATATATACATATACATAAAACAAACACACAGACAAAAAAGTAGCAATATATATGTCAATCAAAATTCATTATAAAATATATACCATCCACAGATCTAAAAATATTCATTTTACTGAACATGGATTTATGTATAATGCTGTTCAACTAGCAAGCTCACCCATAGGTTGAATATTCAGTTCCAACAGGGTTTAGTAGGAGTGATCTCTTCTAACAATTTGTATCTGCCAAGTCAGCCACCTCACAAGAATGTACATGTGGTACCAGATAGGAATCTATATGTGCATATAAGAATACAGAGAAAGGGAGACATCAATTCACATATTTGTTAACCTTAAAGATACAAGGACAACTATTTCAACAAACAATTGACTAGATTTATAACTCCAACTCTGTATCATGCAAAAGGCAAGTCCATCTATACACCATGCCTACTCTGAACTGCTTGTATTTCTATTCTTTATGGGTTATTTTTCTCCATCATATTAGGATTAGTAGTCAGAGTCTGGTAGGGTATGGGTTAGAGTCAGGTATTCAGTATTTTGAATTGAAAATAGGACACTGAATCCAATGTGTATGCAAATATATGCTACGGAAAAATCTTCCCACTCTCCTCCAGAACAATGCCTTGACATTACCTTCGCCCCAAGTAAGACCCAATTAGAGGAGAAGAGTTAGAAAATCTGTGAATACATATCTAGAATGGAAAATGCTCCAGATTTCACATCTTTGGAGGTGGTAGAGGAGTTTCCAAAAGTAAGAGACAGGGTAAACACTCCACAAACATGGAGCTCTGCTGGCCAAAAGACTTTTTTGAGAATCTGCCTCTGAGGTTGGGCACTTGAAATATATGTTGTTGTCAGGAGCTTTAGCTTTATTTGTAGTGAAACCATCAAAGCTGGATCTGCATCTATGTGACCTGGAGGAAATGATTACTTATTTTCAAATAAAAATGAGGCAGCAGTGATGAATTCTCTTTTTGTAGGTAAACATTGGCCACTGAGGGCTAAGGGTCTTCCCGTGTGGACTGTGAAACCAATGGTCATCCTCCAATTTTCGTGGTGTTTCTTGCTGCTGCACTGGGAGTTTGGTATTTGCTTCATGAAATACAACGAGTTCAAATGGGACACAGTGCTGAAGGGAGTTCTGTCAGGTGTGGTTGGCAGGGTCTCCAGGAGAATGCACCAACCAGGGTTCTATCTCAAGTAGCTTGCCCCCTTGACAATAGCAACATGATACTGAACATTGCTCTGAAACCTCTCCATATAAAAATATGCCTTTACATATATGGGTGTGATGGTTGCACCATGTCAGTCACAGCCATTTGGAAGCCAATGGAAGATCCACATGGCCCCACCACAGATGTTTTATCACACATTTGCATAACACAGCTCTAGGCCCACTACTTACCAGGCCCCAACTTACTGGCATCTCTGTTCTACACCATTTTCATGAAACCCAGTCAATCAAGGCCCTGTCTGGTATACTCATGATCATCAACAGGACATCAAAGGTCCTCCAGTGCCAGCTGGTCATCGGAATTTCTAAAATTTCATTGTAATTATCTAGCATTTTTTCACAGATGCATTTGGAGGCAATGTTGGTTTCAATTCATTCAGGAACCATTAAATGGTGAGGAAGCTAATTTCAGGGAAATCTCTGGAGCACTCTCACAGGCAAGTCTACCCAAAGAGTGGCCAAAAAGTCACATGAAGCCAGGCCCATTGAGGTCTACAAAGCGAGGTCCAAGTGTGTTTTGAATCTCAATTATGCCTGCCAAGTCTTTCAGAATAAAATCATGTAATATCCTGGCTGTGATTCCCAGTGTTCTGTGGAAAGCCACTCTGGGCCTTGATCCCAGGTTCCAATGGCAACTCTCATTCATGGCCTCCTAAAATCCCAACACAATTCATGTCAATACTTCTCTGAGGTCAGTTCCAGAACTCAGTCTCTAAGGGGAATCACAGCAGAATTCAAGCCCAGGTTTACCCAGTCATCTCTTCCAACTGCCACACAAATTACCACAATTATAACCAAAACACTCCTACATGGCCCTCATCTTCTACCATAAAGATACTCATCATAACATCTGGATGGAGGTTTTCATGAGAGGCACATCCCAAGACAGTGTCCAAAATAAGCTCCCTTGCCCCTCATTTGCCGAATGACAGGGTGGCTTGGACACCCTTCCTGTGAACCAGGAGTGATCAAATAGGCCTGCCCTTAATACTGCTTCGCTTCTCCAATTTGAGGCTCTCTGACTGTGGGGTCTAGATTCTTTTTGTGAATTGGAGTCATAAGAAAAGCCAAGCCCCTCTGCAGAGATTTGAAGAACTCATTTCACCCAAAGAATCCCTATTCTGACATGATGGATTTCAGAAACCTAACAAAGGAAGGCAATATAATTCATGCACATTGATTGAACGTTTTTCCATTTTGGTTTAGATGCACATATGGGATCTTTCTTTATATCCATCAGGTGCTGAGAATCTAAGTCACAGCCTAAAACAGGGCAAAGGGCCTGAATCAGACACATCCTTTTCCAATGAAATTAAGCAAAGAGCCAGAGGTGATGCACATTCATTTCCATTTGAAAACTGTTTTCTTCAGGCTTAACAAAGGGGTTGCATGAGACAAAGATCTTCCTGATATTCAGGGCAACAGAACAATAGGTAAGCAAAAGGCCCAAAGCAGGGTATCTCCACTGAGACTTTCCTGGTCACACTGATATCTGAGTTTTCTGAGATGCTGGCCATTCCATTCAGGTATCCAGTACATGGCCATGTCAAAGACCTTGGATTTGGTACATATCTTGGACACATAACCATGAGCCTATTCTAGAGAGTGGCCAGAATTCAGGAAGAAAACAGGGACTTAGGAAGGTATTAGGTGTTGCCCGTGCATAAGGCAAGCCACACTCCATTCATAAATTGGGCAGGATGAATGCTGGGAAGCTTTATACTAGACATGACACATCCATTGCTGCATTCTCTTTTCTCATGTCTACTACCACAGGCACAGTGGGATACACAGACATGGAAACACTCACCTCTTCAAATGACTTACCGGAAACAGTTCACTCCAAAACAAACAAACCGCCATTCCTACCTATTTTCAGAACATGAGACAAACCACAAACCCACACCCACTCCCAAAAAGGCACCTCCTTCCCCATAGGTGAATGACTAACCAGAGTGTCCTCTGACTGGTGGCCATACTCTGTTCTTCCGAAATGGCCTGTCCTCTCTCAGATCTGTTTTCCTTGGCCAAATCTGTAAAGTTGTAAGGAAAAAGTGGAGAGCCACTACCTGCTTTCTCAGGAAAGCTCCCTATTCAGAGCTCTCCAGGCATTTGGTAATCCCACTTCAGTAGGTACCAAGAATGACTGACTCTATCTTTGGTAAATCCAAACAAGTGAGCCCACTGGGACTGGGCCTGGGACTGCCTCTGGGTGCCTGGCTCCTTGGATACAAAGTTTAGAGAGTTCCATCACCAAGGAAATGAGGTATGTCACATTCTTTGGAACTGAATGAGGTCACTGCCTTGGCAAATGTATATCTTATGATGTTCAAAAACTGAAGAAATAATAATGTACCAGTGTCGAATACAAATGAATGACAAATTACATATCATGTCCCATAGGAGTCTACTTGCATTGATGTTAGACTGGGTCAGTTACTGTAGAATAATTAGGATTTGTATGCACCATTCACTGAAGTTAGTTTTCAGTACTAGGAAACAAATATGTATTTCAGGTGGATGAATATTTCTGATTATAATCTTGTGAAAAGTGGATTATAAATCCACATACATGAACATGAATGAATTTAGAGAGTGTATATTAGACGCATATATTTCATATTTTGAAAAATTTGGAGAGTATATCTATATCTATATCTATATCTATATCCATATCTATATATATACACACACACACACACACAAACACACACACACAACACTCACAGACATTAAAAAGTACCAATATAAATGCCAATCGAATTCATCAGTAAATATATATCATCCACAAATGCAAAAATATTTATTTTACTGAACATGAGTTAATGTATAATGTTGTTCTACTAGGACGCTCTCCTATAGGTTGAATTTTCATTTCCAACAGCATTTAGGAGGAGTGAACTCTTCTCACAATTTGTATCTGCCAAGGCAGCCACCTCACAAAAATGTACGTGTGATACCTGGTAGGATTCTATATATGCATATAAATATACATGTGTGAATAGGCTACAGAAAAGGGAAACAAGAATTCACATATTTGTTAAGTTTAAAAACACATGGAGAATATTTCAATTAAAATTTGACTAGATTTATAACTCCTACCTTATATAATGCAAATGTCAAGTCCAACAATACAACATGTCTCCTCTGAAGTGCTTGTATTTCTATTGTGTTGGGTTAATTTTCTCCATTATATTAGTATGAATAGTCTGAGTCTACTAGGTATGGGTTAGTGTCAGGGGTTCAGTATTTCGAATGGAAAATTGGAAAATGAATCCAATGTGTATGTAAATATATGCTGCACAAATATCCTAGTGCTCTCATCCAGAACAATGCCTTGACATTACCTTCACCACAAGTAAGACACAATTAGAGGAGAAGAGTTACAAAATCAGTGAATACATATCTGGAATGGAAAATGCTCAGGAGTTTACAACCTTGGAGGTGGTAGAGCAGTTTCCAAAACTAAGGGACAGGGTAAACACTCCAAAAACATGGAGCTCTGCTGGCCTAAAAACTTTTTGAGAAACTGCCACTGAGTTTTGCACTTGAAATATATGTTGTTTTCAGGAGATTTGGCTTCCTTTGTAGTGAGACCATCAAAGCTGGGTCTGCATCTATGTGACCTGGAGGACATGGTTTCTTATTTCCAAAGAACTAGATGAAGCAGTGCTGAATCCTCTCTTTGAAGGTAAACTGAGGCCACTGGGGACTATGTGTCTCCCCGTGTGGACTGTGAAGCCATTTGGTCCTCTTCCACTTTTTGTGGAGTTTTTGCTCCTGCACTGTGAGTTTGGTATTTGTTTCACGAAATACTAGGAGCTAAACTGGGACACAGTGCTGGAGGGAGTTCTGTCACGTGTGGTGGGTCAGGGTCTGCAAGAGAATGCACCAACTAGGCTCCGATCTCTCACAGCTTGCCCCATTGCCCCCTTGTCCATATCAACCTGATTCTTAATTTTCCTCTGAAAACTCTCCATATAACAATATGCCTTTACATATAAGGGTCTGCTGGCTGCACCATGTCAGTTAAAAGCCATTTGGAATCCAATGGTATATCCACATGGCCCTACCACGGATGTTTTATCAAACACCTCCCCACCACTGCTCTAGACCCACTACTCAGCAGGCTCCAACTTACTGGCATCTCTGTTCTACACCATTTTCATGAAACTCAGTAAGTCAAGGCACTGTCTGGTATAATCATGATCAGCAACAGGACATCCAATGTTTCTCCAGTGCCACCTGGTCATAGGAATTTCAAAAATTTCATGGTATTTATCTAGCCATTTTTCAAGCATGAAGTTGGAGGCACTGTGGATTTCAGTTCATTCAGCAAACATTAAATGGTGAGGAAGCTCATTTCAATGAAATCTCTGGAGAACTCTCACAGGCACGGCTTCCCAAAGAGTGGACAAATGGTCACATTAGGCCAGGCCCATTGAGGTCTACAATGTGAGGTCCATGTGTGTTTTGACTCTCAACTATGGCTGCCATTTCTTTAAGAATAAAATCATGTGATATCCTTGCTGAGATTTCCATTCCTTTGTTGAAATCCACCCGGGGCCTAGGTCTCAGTTTCCAAGAGCGACTTTCATGCATGGCCTCTTAAAATCCCAACAAAATTCATGGCAATGCTTCTCTGAGTTCATTTCCAAAACCCAGTCTCTAAGGGGAATCACACCAGAGTTCAACACCACGTGTACCCAGTCATTTTTTCCAATGCCACACAAATGACCAAAATCAAAACCAAAACACTCCCACATGGCCCTCATCTTATTCCATATAGTCAATCATCTTAACCTCTGGCTGGAGGTTTCCATGAGGGGCGCAGCCCAAGACAGTGTCCAAAATCAGCTCCTTTGCCCCTCATTTGCCTAAAGTCAGGGTAGCCTGGACACCGTTTCTGTGAACCAGGAGTGAACAAATAAGCCTGCCTTTAATACTTCTTTGTTTCTCCAATTTCAGGCCTACTGATTTTAGGTATCAATTCTTTAGGTGATTTAGAGTCATGCGAAAACACAAGCACCTCTGCAGGGCTTTGAAGAACTCATTTGACCCAAAGAATCCCTATTCTCATTTGATGGAGTGCAGGAACCTAACAGAGGAAGGCAAGAGACTTCATCCACAATGAATGATATTTTTTGCCATTTTGGTTTTGGAAGCTCACATGGGATCATTCTTAAGATCCCTCAGGTGCTGAGAATCTAAGTCACAGCCACACACAGGTCCAAAGGCTGATAAAGACACATCTCTTTCCAAAGCAATTAAGCAAAGAGCCACAGGTGAGGCCCATTCATTTCCATTTGAAAACTGTTTTCTTCAGGCTTCACAAAGGGGTGGCCTGAGGCAAAGACCTTCCTGACATTCAGTGCAACACAACAATAAGTAAGCAAAAGGCCCAAAGCAGGGTTTCTGCACTGAGATTTTTTTGGTCACACTGATATCTGAGTTTTCTGAGATGCTCGCCATTCTCTTCAACTATCCTTTACATGGCCATGTCACAGAGCTTGGCGGTGGTACATTTTTTGGACACAAATCCATGAGCCTATTCTGGAGAGTGGCCAGAATTCAGGAAGAAAACAACAACTTAGAAAGATAGCAGGTGTTGCACATCGATAAGACAAGCTGCAGTCCATTCATATATTGGGCAGGATGAATTATGGGAAGATTTATACTAGACAGGACACATCCATTAATGCATTCTCTTTTCTAAAGTCTACAACAACAGACA